>NC_136002.1:18892331-19193581 GCF_048128805.1 Centroberyx gerrardi | reverse complement strand
TAAGACCATCATGACATACATCATGACATGACATACATGACTTTTTTACTGTCATCTGTGTGTGTGTGTGTGTGTGTGTGTGTGTGTGTGTGTGTGTGTGTGTGTGTGGGGTTCTTGACCTTCTGCTCAGCTCCTAACCCGCCGTTTGTCTTTCCCCCTCCAGCTAAGACGGACGAGGTGCTGAAGGCCAAGGTAGCCAAGAGAGAGGAGGAGGCCCGGAAGAAGCAGGAAGAAGGTGAGCTGTGTGTGTGTGTGTGTGTGTGTGTGTGTGTGTGTGTGTGTGTGTGTATGAGTGCATTGGTGTTGTCATAGAACCAAAATTTTTGTCTCTTTGCTACTAATACCAGCCCTGGTATAATGGTCTAATGGTTCTAAAATGATACCAACCAAAAAGATTAAAAAAAAAACTAAATAACCTCAAACAACATGAGATTTAAGTTGTTGGCAAGTTAACAGTTAAAGTTGTTTAAACTACCAATTATTCGAGTTGGCTTTGTTTTAGATTTTCTCCCCATCAAATATAACTTGATAGTTCCTTTGAAGAACGACAGAAAGTGTTTCCTAGGCTGTAAGACATCTGGTGCTCAACTCCTGCTCTGGCATGCTAACAGCCAAACAGCATGGTTGTACAAGTGGAGCACATTACTGTCTTAAATCAGCTGGACCCTGATTATCTGGTAAAAATGTAATTTGTGTGTATACAAACAAGTTTTTAAAAGGGTTTCCATCTGTGAGTGTGAATTTTATACAAGTTGACAATAGAAAATAGTGTAGTGTGAAAATCTCCACTATTCTACCATTTCTCAAATCGGGTATTGCAGTAATTTTTCAGCACCAGTACTCTGTGCAACACCACGCTTTACCAGATATTCACACTTGTATGCATGTTCCCTGGACTTGTAAACTCCTCCCTTCTTAAAGGGAGGAGACCATGTACTCTGAGATGCTGATAACACTCTTGAGTTGTTATTAAGACAGCTGAAATCTACATAAAGATGCATACTAGATGTGCAAAGCAAAAATGTGCTTAGCATTGCAGGCAGTAAATTTATCCTGTCAACCTGAACAACCCCGCCACCGACATAGGACACGCACACACACACCCACACCCACACACACACACACACAGATTATCTTGATACACATTCAAATGAAGTCAAGAGTAATTTGCAGTGGATATGCTAGCAGTAATAAAAGCCCTTAGAAGGAATAATGACCCTGGTCCCTGTTCTGACCAGAGCATGATATAAATGAGAATATCAAATATGCAGTTGTCAAGTGCTGTGTGTGTGTGTGTATGTGTGTGTGTGTGTGTGTGTGTGTGTGTGTGTGCATGTGCGCACGCAGTAGCATAATTAGTTTTAGTGTAGGTGTTTTTATATTGCTATATTGCTCTCTCTCTCTCTCTCTCTCTCTCTCTCTCTCTCTCTCTCCTCTCTCCCTCTTCTGAGTAATTTTACTGTTTGCATCTAGCAGGCATGGCTGTGTGACCTTTAAAGTTAGCTGACCTTTTAGCCAAATGAAAGTCCAGCCATCAGAAACTAATTAGCTCTGCAAACTTGCTTTGGTCTCCCGGTTCTGGGAAGAATTCATTCCCTCCTTCTCTCTATCTCGCCGTCTTTTTTTTTTTCTTTTTTTTTTTTTTCCCACCATTCTCACATTATATTTTTCATTTCTCTCGGTCCAGCGCTCTGTCTCATCCTCCCTCCTCTTTTGTTTTTCTCCTCCTACTTTTTGTCTTGCATACCGCTTTTTCTCCCCACCTTCATTTGTCCTCCTTAACCATTACCACCCCTCTCTCTCTCTCTCTCTCTCTCTCTCTCTCGCTCTCGCTCTCTCTCTCTCTCAGTCTTTCTCTCCTCCTCCTCGCTTCTCTGTGTGGAAGCATTGCCAAAGTGTTGACTAAGTGCCTTGCTTGGGGCTACAGTGCGAAGCTCCCAATCAAATAGCTTTCTTAAGCAAAGTTCGTGCTGCAATCTTCCCTCTTTTTGGGAATCAATTGACTCTTTCTCCCCTCTGCTCAAAGCTTCTTCATCCCTCACTCCAACTGATCCTTTAGTATGAAGTAAGGTGTTGCGCTCGCCTGTGTAGAGCAGCGGTGCTGTGTGGAGTGCCGTGCTGTGGCGGCGCTGACTTTGAGCCGCAGGACGATCATTTCATTCCCGTCCCACGGCACAGGGACACAAGAAGCGGGATCAGAGAGGCTCGACAAAGTGGCCGTAATGACTTGCCCTTACCTTGGAAGAGAGAGACGCCTGTGGCACCGTCACACACACACACACACACACACACACACACACAGAAGCGCAGACAGCTCCATCCTCCGCTGCCCTTCCTCCCAGCACAAGTAAAATGGAGGAGGTGGGCCACTGCCGCTGCTAAACAGCAGGTCACTTGGGGTCTCCCTATTCCCCGCAGGGGCTCCCACAGGTCAACACAACTAGAAAGTTTACACTTGAACCGCTAAGACGACTGAAATGAGCCAACCTTTAAAGAGAAGGGAGGGGAGGAGAGAAGAACACTACCACCTACACTCCTCGTTCATAAATAGATTCACATCCTGGACTGGCAGCGCGTTTGAGTTCGTTTAGCCCTAATCGAAACCACCGTGATCTGATTCATGTGGATTCTATGATATGCAAGCTATTATTGTAGCGAACTGTGGCTGCATACTGCCTAGCCCTGCGAGAAGAGAGGGGTTTTTTTATCAGCAGGGTTTCCTGAGAGAGAGAGAGGATCAATAACTGGCCCTGTGGTCATCAGTTAACAAAGTAGTCTCCACTTGAAAGGAGTGTTTGGCTCTCTGGTTAAGGGCAGCCAGATGATGCTAGTGGTTGAAAAAGGAAACTTGGGATATGAAAGGGTGCGAGAATGAGAGGGGAGGATGATTCCTTTGTTAGCTGCATGCCTTGTTTAGGCTATTAAAGCTGAGAGATGTTGTTTGCGAGCCCAGGAGGCTTTTAGCTAACATAGTGTGTCCAGCGATAATGAGATGGAGTGATTGCCAGTGTATCATAGTTTCTTTGTATGGACTGCACTGTCAGCTGGCACTTTTCCAGTGTCCACATACTCTATAGCTAGAACCACTATATCGGGGATGCATTGTGTGTGGTGTGGTAGTATGGTTTTTGGAATGTATCTGAGTGTTTAGCCTATTTCAGAGTCTACACACCTACAGTAATACAGCACACAGCTGATCAGTGTATATGTGTGTGTGTGTGTGTGCACCCACGTGTCAGCCTACCTGGGAATGACAAAAGTTAGATGGAGAGAAGATGAGGGCAGGAGAATGTGAGATATGAGAAAGAGAAATATCAATGTGTAGTCTCCATTGCATCCTCCTCGGCAATAATGCACAGATAACTGAGTCAGGTGTTTTGGAGTGTGTGTGTGTGTGTGTGTGTGTGTGTGAGAGTGAGCAAGCTTGCGATCAATCTGGGCCCTATTAAACCTTATTAAGACTGTTAATTCTTCCTGCTTATTCAGTCGTCCAGCAGGGCTGAGGAGAAAGGTATCATATCAACCAGTCGCTATGGAAATTGGTGTCAAATGCTTGATAACCCCAATTCATTCCCACACAGGCGTGCCACTTCAAAAAGGTCCTAAACACACACTCTCAACACTGTCATCTAGAGAAATCTGGATCCCATGTGTCATTTACGGGGCGATGCACAAAAACGTCCTTTTATCTGCGCAGCTATCTTCTGACATACAGAATTATGTTGATATGGATTGGACACTAGCCTGTAGCCTACAGATGGTATTTTAGCCCCTATGCTGCTCGGTCTCCATCACCTCAAACCACCACCAGATTGGGAGATCATATATTTTAATGAGACGTATAATAGCTCTTTAACCCATATCATTAGGGGAATATATACCTACCGTTTGCTCTTTTGGCAGTAAAACGAAAGGACTGTTTCCCTAATTACGCGGTGTGTAGGACAGGTCACGGGTTGGGTGTGTACCTGTCTGTGTGTGTCTGTGTTCGGGAATTATATGACCATTAAATATTCAGCCGCGGGCCCCCCCCCCCCCCCCCCTCTCCCTCCCCCACTCTCTCCCCCGACCTTGCATCCATTAACGCCTCATCACCGTTTAACTAGCTCTGTTGTCAATCACCGCTGGGCCTCGGCTGAAACAGGGAAAATGTCTGGACTTGGTTTCTGGCCTTGCTTGTTCAACACACAAAAAAAAAAAAAACACCGGGAGGGAGAATACATATCCTAACCAATGGGGGGATACCTCAGTCAAGGACAATCAATATGAGCGAAACATCATTATGGCTGCATGTGCCGGCACCATCATTCGTTTGAATTAATATTTCTCTTGTTAGGTGTGATTACATGCTCTGCTAAACAATTTGTCAGTCAGCTAAAATTTCCGCTCACTCCTTCATTACAATGCGTGTGCTAAAGTGTGCGCATGCAATACCAGTGTGGGGGTGTGTGCGCGCCCATAATAAACGATGTGATCCCTTTTCTAATTGAAAATAATAACTAGTCCACGGATAACAAGCTCTTGTATAATCCAAAGCCATATCCCTTCGTTTGTGGCCTATCTCAGCTGCAATAAAAGACAGGAAATGAGAGGCAAGTGAGAGCGGTGGCTTGGACATTGACGCTTAATGTAATCTGCCTTGAAATCAAATTATTTGACCTGGAAAGCCTAACAATACAAAACTCCTGCCGGGCTGCTGTTAAATATTTAGCACGTGCCTGTCATGAATACAAATGGCGCGCAAATTAGAATCTACAGGCGCGTGACCCCCATATCACACCCTGGGAGCGCAGGGGGGCTGGCTCTGCTTTAAATGTTTTAATTACCGGGGCCATGGTGTGGCGTGCCTCGCTACCTCGCCGCGCGGCGTCGGTGCTGCCGAGGCTGCCACTTGAAGGACAAGCAGTGAAATTCAGCCGCTGGTAAACACGAGTGATCCGGTGTCCATTATCTCATTGCATTAACTCGAACATAAGGATGCAATAAGGAGAGTGTCTGAATTATACCGACCTATAATTACAGTTCCCAGCATCCTTGCTCAGGGTAGACCTATACGTTTTTATTTTTTTTTACACTCTGACATCGGTCTATTCTTTCCACCGGCTATACGATCCACCTTGGGACTCGAGGGATGCACTGTATTGCTATTGTGCACTCTGCACTGAAGGAAGATCTGTCTCAGTGATTTTGATGTAAGAAAATCTGGTTTGTATCGATTTGATATTGATTAGTGGAGTTGGCCTCATCTCCTGTCGTTACTTCAGATAGATGGCCTTATTTGTTGTGTTATTATGTTCAACACAATCATGCCTGGGACAATCAGAGGCATATTGAACCGACACTTCATTGGCTTTATGGGTTCTATTTGTTCCAGGAATTAAAGGATGTTTTCTGCACGTATAGCATTGGAAAGAGAAAGCGAAAGGGACACCTTCGCTTTAAAGGCGCCTTGAAAACAGGCATATAGAATCCTACAGAAAAAAAGGTTCCACATTTCACTTATCTCTGATTTGTGTCGTGCCTAAATAATGATTGATTTAGAGATGAATAGTGCCACAGAGTCAGTCTAGCCATCCCCCCTTTTTATTTTCTCCTCTCTTCTCCCTATTCATTCAGGTTTGTGGTTCCCCCCACGTTGAAATGATTAGTTATGCCTGGCTTGTAACCACTGAATCAGAGTTATGGGCCCTGGGGAAATAAATTTGGCAGAAAATCAGTGTGAGAAGATTTAATTATCACGAGGAGACCTTTTTTCCTTGCCTTGGCCCACTGAAGCCCAAACTCCTCTCCTCTCTCTTCGCGCTACGCTCAGCTCCACACACTGCAGCCAAAAAAGCCTGGCATGCAGCGCGGACGCCAGCCCTCCCCTTACCTTCCTTCTCCTCCCAATTTGTTTCATTGCACGGTGATAAGCCAAGCAATTACTGCTTTATTGATTTTTCATCACCGCAAATTTAAAGTTGATTTTTTTTTTTACTCCCCTCCCTCTTGCCCTCCCTTTCCTCCCTTGGAGATGGCTCGGCAAGGTGATTAGGTGACCTCCTGTCCTAGGCGCTGGTGGTCCCGCGAAGGAGTGGAGGCGCATGCCGAATTCTGCTAACCCTGTGTGACCCTCTGTTGTCCCGGGGTAATGGGATGCTGATGCTGCCCGGTGTGGCTGTCACTTTGGCAGCTATGGACCCTATAGCTTAATCATTTCTATAAGGATATCTATGGAATGACATGTTTGATACGATAGCAGCCAAGCTATCCCTGCCATAGGCTAGATTACTGCTATAGGCTAGATTACACAGAAATGCGAGCTTCCACCCTGTGTTCACTCAGGTCAAGTGGACAGATGATTGACAGCCCCCTTTTACCCTCTGTGATCGGTAATCGTTCCTCGGGTCACCCTTATCAATTAACCCGCTGCCAGTAGACCGATGTACGTTCAGCAACCCCGCGTTGAGTCACCAGGTTGATGTATTTTCTAGATTTACCATCCATCCCATTTAGGTTTAGGATGGTATTGTGCAAATTTGTTGAAAATAAACAAGTCTGCTCAATGGGAAATTATGTTTTGATTAAAATAATGCTGAAAAAATAACTTGTTTTGCAAGTGCGTCAAGTAGGGCTGCATAATTAATTATGTATAATTGTTTGTCATGATTTTATTATTTTTTATCACAAATTGTTTCCACAATTAATAGTTGTAGAATATTGGCATATGGGGAGTATTGAAACATGCCATTTCATTTAGATTGTACACTGTAGCTGAGAATAGTCAAGATGATGATATTAGATGCCAAAAGAGGAGTAAAATAATTTTGCTCCTCAAATCATCAAAACTAATAATTGTTATCACAAAAAATAGCAAAACAATCGGTATTACCATTTTGGCCATAACCATGTAGCCTTACCATGAAGAGATTGAGGCTACTTGCAGTAGGTCTAACTGAAAACATTCGGCTTGCGCTCACAGACACATATGTACGTCTGGACATGATCACACACAGCAGTAGCCCTCTTTGTGCCGGCTAACAGGGTGGTCAGACTGTCGCGAGTTAGACCCGCCCACAGACTGCTGCGGGTCAGAGCGCTGGCGTCCTGGGTGGCTCTGGCCATGTGGTCGCCCTTGTAAGGTTTGTCGTCAGACATCAGAGGTCGCAGAACTGAGGGGGGGGGGGGGGGGGTAATATGTGTGCACGCTTTTGTGTCTTAAATGTTTTTTTGTTATTTTTTTACATGGTGTGTAAGAGGATCATGCTGATGGAAGGTAGGTCTGTTTGGGCAGGCTTTGGTGTGGGAAATGGGGAGTTCGAGGGTATAGGATGAGAGACCCTTGTGTGTGTGTGGGTGAGAGAGAGAGTGAGTGTGTGTGTGTGTGTGTGTGTGTGGGCTCATTGGCACCTCATCAAGACAGGGCCAGTGGTCCCAGACTACTGAGGGTGGGGCATGGAGGGGGGGTAGTCAGGATGGGATAGGGTGACAATCAGGGACATGTGGAGGGGAAGGGTCACTGCATGGAACACCACATCATTTTACACATGCGCACGTGAACACACACACACACACACACACACACACACACACACACATATATGCAGTGAGGCTGACTGACTGGTGTGCCCCCTCTCCCACACCAACACAGCTGAACAAAATCAAACATATCAGGACTGACTGGACATTATACTCACAGAACTACTCATGCATTTTCTTCCAGGTACTTAGGCCGTGATGCAAAATTACCCATGATGGAGACGTTTGGATTTACATGTAAATTATGATGTCATTGTTGTTTTGTTATGTTGCTGGATTCCCTCCAATAAGGCAGAGTGCAATGGGAAAAAGGGAGGTAATATATTACACAGTGTCAAGGTTATTAGACTACAACTGAGGTCAGGAGAGGAAGGGGGGCGAGGGACGGGTGGGGGGGCATTTGCCTAATTAATTACTACTCAGACACACTAACACACACACATGCACACACATGGCCATGACCTTTACTAATATAGTTTGCAGCAGACCACACAAACAAGACTCTCTCTCTCTCTCTCTCTCTCTCTAGCACTCTCCTCTTGTCTTGTGTGTGCGCATACACCCTGCACATACAAGCTCACACACAGACACACACGCACATACACATACACACACACACACACACACAGACGCACACACACTGACCAGGAGTCGGTGGTACACCGAGAGAAAGAGAAATCAATTACCACCCAACTAGGGGGAAAGAGCTGGTTGATGGCTACACATCAAGAAGACTGTAGGTCACGGGTGCGTGTGTGTGTTTGTGTGTTTGTGTGTTTGTGTTTGTGCATTAGTGTGTGTGTGTAAATCGGGCCCTTTTCCTGGATTCAGATTACATCATTTTCATTTTAAAGACCTTGCTCCAATTAAGTAATTAGTTGCTATGGTGTTTCTCTAATTACAGACTTGTTCATAAAAGAGCTGCTGACCAGCCTGGGAAAATGGAGACCACTGCACTTTTTCCAGCGTGCACTCGCACACGCACCCCCCCCCCCCCCCCCCCCCCCCCCACACACACACACACACACACACACACACACACAACCTAGTTTAACATCAAGTTAATGCAGTCAAATGCCTGTTATTTCTGGTAAAGGGCAGGGCAAGACTCTATATTCTAATCACACTAAAACAGCACTGTGCTTAATAAAGAGCTCCTTGAGTCTGACAAAGAGACAGACTCTTACACTACGCCATGTTACAGTTTAGGAATTTAAAATATATGAGAAATAAAATTGATACATTGATGCTCATGCTCAAGTTTAAGGTGCATGTAGCTTTCTTATATTTGTGTTGTCCTTTTAACTACATTGTGCAGTGTTTTGTGTACAACACATCTCTATTGTCCTTCAAAACCCCCTATCGACTTTTTTTGTTTTACTGTAAATGAGAGCTGTCATTGATTATTCCATGTGCAGAAAGTGTTTAATGAACCACCCAAACAAGAAACCCTAAACTATCTGTTTTAAAATGTCAGAATGCATGAGTGTCAATGGAAAAACCAACCAGTTTCTCCTCAGTTCTGGAAAAGTCGACTTTTTGGAGGTATATGGTTGCTGCCGCACACTGACAATATCCCACTTACGGATCCTAGAATAACATGATTAACAGAAGCAGAATTGTTTCTCTGCATAAAGTTGATAGAATATAATGAAAAGAGCATTAATACAAAATGTTAGGAACACCACCAACCCCTTAGCTAGCCGGTCGACACAGAAAGGCGCTGTGATCTTGAAGACGTCACCACTCAGCCTGTGAAAGCTTCACTTTTTAATGAGATTCTGTGATGCTGCCCAGGCACAGGACATCGACTAACACTCATACTGCTCATACACACACACACACACAAAATCACACACACACCTGGCTTTGGTTAGCCCTCTATGCTGTGTTTGTAGTTAGCGCCATGCAGGTCAGAGGGAGCAGTCAGGTCCTAGCTAACTCCTCAGCTAAATAGATAAATAGCTGACTTATATACACATGCAGTAGATGATGTTGATCTTTGTCCGCACTAACTCTCCACCTTTGCAGTTAGAAATTAATGCAGTGTATGACATGTATACCCATGATAGTGGTAGATATAGTGTAAACCAGTGGTTCTCAACGTGGGGTCCGGGGACCACCAGGGGTCCTTGAGGTGGTTCCAGGGGGTCCCCAGCAAATTGATGAATTGTTAAACTTCAGCATTATTTCATTTACAAGAAGTGAACACAATTAGAGAATGTAGAAGAATGACTGTTTTGATCTTAGTTTCACTGTTATCTCTCTACCTACAATACAGATAGTCATGGAATTCTGGACAAAATCATTTTTAACAATAAAAATATTCTCAGATTTGGGTCTGAGAGACAAAATCTCATCCAATGGGGGTCCATGGCTCTAATGTGGACTAGATTAGGGGTCCTTGATATGAAAAAGGTTGAGAATCACTGTTGTAAACAAGCCATCAGTAAACACGTCGTCCCCCGCAAATGATGACGTCCCCGTCTGGGCCAATCTGTAACAAATATGTGACCTTGTTTTGAGCTGTAATTGTACTTCCCTCTTGGGCCAGTCAGTGTAATTTTTAATGCTGGGATGCAACAGTGAGATGCATCATTTCCCCAAGTTTTGTGAGAATCGAATCATTGGTGTCTGAGATATTGCGTGTGACACATGGTTGAGTGAACAAATGATGTAGTGCAATCCCTTGGGCCGATAAGTGTCATTTTTAAAAAATGTGGTGAGAACGTAGTGGTGAGATGCATCATTCGGCAAAATCCAGCAAGTAAATAAATGTTGTAGTGCCCCCCCATTAGGCCAATCGGTGCAATTTTTAAAATGCTAGATTGGAGACGTATCATTCACTTAAGTATCATGAACATCCATTCAGTGGCGTCTGAGATATTGTGATGGACGGACGGACGGACTGGTGGCCGATCCATAGTCCCTCCCCCAATTTCATTGTGGAGAACAGAAAAGGAGGCTGTTAATTGCAGTAGCAGCAGCATTCACTGTAAAGTAAGAAAGACCATGGAGTAGTTTGACCAGGGTCAGTTGAGGAGAGGAAGTTGAGTGCGAGGATGGATGAGGAGAGACGAGGTGAACGACAGAGGAGAGAGAAGCAGTGGTGAGGAGGGAGGGATAAGTGGAGATGTGGTAGGAGATAGCCAAGCGTGGCGCGTGGCTGCCATGTCATCCTGTCATTAGCTGGCTGTTTGGGTCATTAATTCATCATTCAGACCTTTATTGACTGGAGAGTGGGAGATCCCTATCACTGGGAGACACGAGTAGAGGGTGTGTGTGTGTTTGTGTGTGTGTGTGTGTGTGTGTGTGTGTGTGTGCGTGTGTGTGTGTGTAAGAGCTCAGTCGTCAACTGCTCTTCATTTCCTGATACCATATATATATCATATAATGTATGTAGCCAATAAACTATCATGTCTCCTAATGTCAAACAATGCTTAATGCTACATGCCCATTTTATCCAAAGAATGTGATTGTGTATGATCTTCACCATCAGTTCCTAAATTACTTTGTCTGCATGTTTGTGTCTGTGTGTATTACAGCTGAACAATTAGTCGAAAAAAAATGTAAATCGCAATATGAACTTCTGCAATTTAAAAATCGCATAGGCTGCAATTAATTGCTTAAGAGAGAGAGCCGTCCAAAATAGATTTCTAAACAAGGTATTTTAGTGTTCGGGTAATCTTTGGGTAATCTTTCTTTTTTTAACAAAATCACTTTTCTTTAAACAATTTTAAAGTTCTAAGAAATGTATGACAAGAAAAAGTTGTGATGATATGAATCGCAATTGCAATATTCTGTCTGATAATCGGAATTAGATTTTTTTTGTCAGTATCTTTCAGCCCTAGTGTGTGTGCATGCGTGCATCTACACAGTGTACCTGAGCACTACGGCCTGTCCAGTGGGGCTCTTTACATAGAGCTGACTGGTTTAGGGCACCATAAGGGATTTTAGGGAGACCACTTAGCATTAGTGATATGTGACAGGCCCCTGATGACAGTGACAGGATGGGAGACTCCACAGAGACCAGTTGACAGTATGATAACAGGGTGAGCACCGTGGGGGAACACTTGGCCCGTGTATGCATTGTGTTGGAAGCCGTATTGTGGGGACGCGTGGCTTTTTGGGGTGGGGGAGGTGGAGGGGGACTATATGTATGACTGTGTGTGTGCGTGTGTGTGTGTGGTCTCATGGGAACAGACATTAGGCTTGCTTAGCCACCTGCTCTGTCATTGGACATCTCACACGCACTCACAAACACATACATACACACACTCCTTGGGGACACACTTGGGACATCTGGCTCAGCCTATCACAATTTTCCTTCATTTAGTGTGACCTGTTGACCCCCGCTGCCATAGGAGCCAAACATGCATTAGCATACACAGCGTCACGCCTCGGCACTGGTGCAACAGGACCATGGGAGGATAGATACATACAGGCACCTAAGGGTCAGATCCACACACATGGGAGGAAACACATGGTGGGTTAGCTTTACATGGCATTTGGATTGTTTTGATAGTTCAGGTGTTTCTCTGTTTGCCTCTTTACTCATGCGTCTGAGTTGCTTTTCTGTCTTTCTTTACCTTGCTCCCACTTTCCTCCTCTTCTCATCTCTCCCTCTCTCTCTCTCTCTCTCTCTCTCTCTCTCTCTCTCTCTCTCTCTCTCCCTCTCGCAATTTCTTCTTTCTCTCTCCCTCATTGAGATCTCATTTTTCAATGCTTGGAGCTGCAGGGTATTAGTTATGCAAATATTGACGTGCAGCTTTGGCCTGCTAGCTATCAATTGAAATCAGCTAATCGATGGGCCTAATAGCTGCTCATTAGCCACTTGATGCATTTCCAGGGCTAACATCAGAACCTGTCAGCGCACCCTAATCAATACAGTCTAAAAGTATTACCTAACCAAGGCCCACATCAGACACCTTTTTAATAACCCGAGCTGGCTGGCTGGCTTTCTGTGTACTTCTCTTCCCTGGTCTCGCCTGGCAAGGGGCTAAGGAGTGCTGGTTTAGGCAATGGTGGTAGCTTCGGTTAGGAAGTAGAAGTAAAGTAGAGTGATAGGTCTGGCTCAATGGCTCTGGGCTTAAGTAGGACAGGTTTGAACTTCTTTGCCATATCAACACAATATCTCATTAGCAGGCACATTCAGACAGCCCAACCAGACACATTAGATTTCTTCATTTGTTCTAATGATGCTGTAATGGAAATCCTCATCCGCAAAACAAAATGTCTCGCCGAGAGTCATTCGGTGCTGATAATGAAATCTCATCACTTGGATTTTAATAAGTAAGCTATTGTTTCATTGTTTCTGTTGTTGTTCAATCCAATTCCCAGGCATGCGTTGGAGCAGCCTGTTGTTTGGGCCTGGAGAATCATATGGTAAAGACTTTGATGCAGCCAGGATGCTGCTGCTGAGAACAGGGCCAGACCGGAGCCCCTCTATCGCCCCTAGCATTCAGCCCTGCTCAGCTTAACTCAGCTGTTTGATGCCAAGCTCTGCGAGTGTGTGCCTGTGTGTGTGCGAGCGTGCGTGTGTGTGTGTGTTTACCCAGCTCAGGGGTTACATAAACAAGAGCAGCCAGCCTACAGGTAAGGCCCACAGGAGACCAGCAGAGAGAGAGAGTGAGATGGAGCGCTGGTCTCTTACCTTGGCATTCCCCAGGTGTTGTCGCCAGTGCTGGAGCTAGATATTCACTAATGAAGGGCGAGCTGGAAAATGACTAAAGGAGATTGTAAACAAAGTTAGACGGAGCACGGCTCTGTATATGCTTGTGTGTCTATGCATGTGTGGCGTGCATGCGTATGTGTGTGTGCGCTCGTGTGCGTCGCCGCCACTCCCACCCCCCTTCCACACACACACACACACACACATACAAACACACACATTTGAGCGTGCTAACATACTTAAGCAGGTGGAGGCAAGCATCCATGCATGTGTTTGCGCACATCCCCGATGTATCTGGGGGTGCAAAGAGATGGGGAGAATGTGGGTGGTTGGGGGGTTGGAGGCAGAGGCTGGCAGGGGGGCAGTTGGCCGCTGGTGCAGAGAGAGAAAGGGGGGGAGAGGGGGATTGGGGGAGAGAGGGGGGGAGGGGGTACAGCGGAGATAAATCATTAGAGAGCAGGTTATTGGAAATGCAGGGAGATAAAAGAGTGAAGAAGCCAGTAATTGCCTTAAAGATCAGACTACAAAGCATTACTTTGGATTTTACAAGGCCAGCCAGCAACAAAAGAGCAGTAATTTATGAGCTCAGCGTAAAAGAATAGCATAATTGCATTAAAAATTAATGCTAATGAGGGCTAAAATGGGGAAGGTGGTTATTATGAAAGTTTGTATTCATCTTCCCTGGGTTGAATGATGGCTAGTGGCTTGATTAATGGCTTAATTTCTATCAATTAGCAGGCAAAAAAATCTCCACTGAGACAGGCCTAAATTGAGCATTGAATTACACATCTTTACCGCGGTGCAGGGAGAGAGGTGGGGGGGCAGTGGAGGGGAGGCACATTACTGAAACCTGGGAAACCATGAGACTTTGTGGTGTGTGTGTGTGTGTGTGCGCATGAAAGCTTGCATGCTTTTACACACTTTTATGCATGTATTGTAAGAACTAGAGTGTGTAGCATTGGGTTTACAGCAGTCTGCATTGACTGTCAGTGTACAAAGTGGCTCATGAGTGTAAGGGAGCAGTTGTTGGTGTGGTGCTCAGAGAAAGACATGGAGAGACTGTGGTCCATTAAAGAAATATGTGGAAATTTAATTGAATATAAAGGAAATATCTGTAAATTTTAGTAAAGATTTGTTTTGACAAATTAAAAATGTTTGCTTCCTTGATTAAACTGGCTAAATTAAAATGGGAATGACCCTTTTGCTGACATGTGGTGTCCCACGTGTATTCCTAGAACTTCAAGTTACGCTACCCACCATAAATACAGCGGCACAATTTGCCCTTTTCTTTGCCATAGCCTCATTCATTTTTAATACATTCATTAAATGCCTTTAAGCCCTGTTTGCTATATAATTCCAAAACACTGTCAAAAATTTGCCATAATTTGTGAGCGACCTCAATACAACAAGCAGTTAGTTTTCCCTTTATTTATTTTCCTCCACACAACAACAACAAGTGCTGCGGTAATTTAGCTGGCGCGGTAGTGCACTCAATTACTGGAATTAATCAGCAGCAGCAATATATTCAGCTCTGCTGCTCTTGATTGACAAACTGTGGACCAAAGTCAAGTTTACAAAGACACGGCCGCCACAGCCTCAGGCTCCTACCTGCGTGTATACATGTGTTGTTGAACAGCTCCCTCTTCTGGTGGGCAGCTGTAACTGCTGTACGCCTCTCACATCTCTTCAAGGCTGAAGGAGATGAGCTGAGGAGATCCGCTTCCATTGGCTGGTTTGATTTTCTCTCTCCCTCTCTTGGTCTTAATCAATGAGGTGGACAAACAGCTATTTAGAGAGAACAATAGCCTATTGATTCTGAGCCACTCATCAGCACTGCTGTCTGTCCAACTAATTTTGGTAATGAGTTTGTGAGTGAGTTTTCTGACTCCCTCTTTTTCGCACTCCCATCCCACATATGCACACACGCATGTGCACACACACATTACATGCACGTAAACATGCAAGGACATAAACATTCATAGATGCGCACAACACATACTTCTGCCAAACACACATACACATACATCAATCAGTCACCATCCATTATTATAATCTGCAGATATAAACAGACTGGCGGTTTATTGATTGGGGTTGATCCCATTTCCTGGATTCTGGTAATGGTGGTAATGCATTTCAACATCCAGACAGAAATGCCACAGAGAGATGAAAATAGTAGGTTAAAGCAGTGCACAAACCGTACATTAAATTGTGTCTACTTTTGTTTCTCTTTTCCTCTCTCTGTCTCTCTGTCCCTCTCCCTCTCTGCTTTCACTCTGTCCTCCTCTCATCACTGACAGAGAAGCGTTCCTAATGCGGTGACAATTGAGTCGACCTGTTAAATTAATTTCCCAGATAATGTGTCAATATTAAATATCAACTTTGACCTCTCCGGGCTGCGGAGTGCGCTCGCCCAGCGAGAGTATTGATTTTTGTCTGCCTGTAAGCTCGCTAGGTCCTCTCTCAAAGTCCATTATTTTTGATTTTCTCATGAAATACATATCTTTCCCCGCTGACATCTGACAAACAGCATATGGAAGTCATTTTATCTACCAATAATGTGTTTGTCAAAAAGTCTGAGGTCTTAATGGATTCCTGCAGCGCACACGGACAGCCCAGCAACAGACGGCCTGCCAAGGAGATGCTAGCAGATAGGGTGTGTGTGTGTGTGTGTGTGTGTGTGTGTGTGCGTGTGCGTGTTTGTGTGGTCGTGCTGTGTTGGGGGGGTCATGCTCAAAGGACAGTAGAGAATGGGTCATTGAAAAAGTGAATTAATTGCTGAATTAATTGTTGCCCGGTGACAGGCTTTAGTTTTCATTCCATCACGCGCGCGCTCACGCAGCCGTGCAGCGATGGCTGGTGACAGTGGTGTGAAGGACAGGCCACAGTCTCCAGGAGGATATTGGGCCAGTGTTCAGACTCCATCTAGCAGCCCAGTCAAGGTAATGACTATTTTTGGAGCCGCGGTGCGATGCGTCTCTGCTCACATCTTCCCACACAGGATGACAAGCTGATAGTCTGTCATATAGGAAGCTTAATTCCACTTGTCAGTCAGTTGTCCAATTCTGCAGTACATATAAATCAAAACCAAGTTTGTTTGAGCTCGATTATGAACTATAATAGGGTATGTGTGTGCATTTTGTGTGTGTGTGTGTGTGTGTGTGTGTGTGTGAGCGTGTGTTGCTTTGCTATGAAAGCTAACCAAATGAAAGCTGGAACAAATATTCATTTATTCATTAAACACCAGGGCCATGAAGATCTGTTGTGACAGCCTCTCTGTGGCTGCTAATGGATTAAATTAATTCCTACTATTAGCTCCAATTGCACGCTGTGTGTGTGTGTGTGTGTGTGTGTGTGCTATATGCCTTTGCTGTTTTAAGCCAGTCGTGTATGTGTGAATGCAATGTATGTATGTATGCCAACGTGTATATGTATGCCCTGTATGCATATGCTGTTTTATGCCAGTTGTGTGTGTGTGTGTGTGTGTGTGTGTGTGCACGTACCTGTCTTCACATGCACACGCGTACATGGGGGAGTACTTGTGTCACGATGTTCTTTGTGTGTGCGAGCGTGAATGTGTGTGTTCCCATTTGTGTACCTGTTTTCATGACACAGCCTACATCAGTGAAGCAGAGAGACATGCATGTCTGCTGGATTGACAGATAGAGAGATGGGAGAGTGCAGGGGAGGACGGATGGATGGGGGAGAAAGGGATGAATATTGACTGATCAGTGGAAAGATTGACAGCCACAGAATAATGGGAGTATTCAGACTCTGTCTTTTTTTTTTCCCTGTTACTAACTTTCCAGACTATTTTTGCCCTCCTACGCTATGAAGACTGCTTTTCAATTCTTGAAATCATTTATTATCTGATATGCAGAATTCGGATGTGTTTATATCCAGGTGTAATTTACTGGAAACCTTTTCTGTCTTTTTGTTGGATTGTACAAGCCAGAGCAAAATCCTTTCTGATACATGAGAACTGTATGAAACATAATCACATTTAGTTTCCATAATGGAATTCCATTGCATTGAGTTTGTGTTCATATTTTGATTATTTTAGCATGCTTTATCTGTGTGTTATTCACTTTCTGGCTATTATCTTGTTAGTTGTCTTTTTTTCTTCCTCGGCTTTTGTAGCGGCCCCATGCCCTTGGCTAAGCTGAAGTCCTTTTCATAGAAGCCTAGATTAAAATAGGGGAATATCAGATATTTCATATTGCACGTGTCAAAGAGCATTATATAGAGGGATAACATAGAATCAACTAGGCCTAGTCCAAATGGAAGCTGGTCCCTTTCAAAACATGACAAGGGACCGGTGACCCTCCGTGTGTGTGCCTGCGTGTGTGTGTCTGTGCGCGCACATATGTGAGTGTGTGCGTGCTTTTGTTCATAACCTCCCCTCTGTGTGTCGTGTGTTTCAGAGGGGACTTCTCTGGAGGAGCAAGTGAGAAGGATAAAGGACATTGAGGCCATCGAGAGTGATTCCTTTGTTCCTCAGGCTTTCAAATCATCCAGGGACGATATAAAGGTGCGTTCTGTCTCTCTTTCTCTCCCTGCCCCTCTCTCTCTCTCTCTTTTCACTCTGTCTCTTATTGAATTTCCCCCTCTGCAACGCTGTGCCGTCTGTCCAGAGACAGCCCAGACCAAATCAAACATTCCCATTCAATGCCGTTTGTTCCGACCTGAGACGGTTTCATCTGACGCGCCACTGCTCACCGCCTCCAAAGCAGCAGGACCCACACAAAAGCCACAGCAGGCAACAGCCATCTCTCTCTCTCTCTCTCTCTCTCTCTCTCTCTCTCTCCCCCCCCTCTCTCTCTCTCTCTGGTTGTGCAGATGCAGACAGAACACAGAAGTCATTATTGAAATGTTCCTGTCTCCAAAGGAGCAGGAATTAGATTTGTTGGGCCTCATGGCTGCTTTGTAGAGATAGGCGACAAAATGTGGCAGCAAGCCTCATGGAGTTTTGGGACGCATGTTGGTGAGTCCGACAAAGGTCAAGGCCCATGTGGCTGCAGCGGGGCCTGGACTAGGCCTGTTTAGGCCAAAGCAGGCCAGGACAGATTGTATCAAACCAGACCAGACTATATGTCCACAAGGAAGATGTTTTGCAAATATAAGTTTGTTTGTTATTTTCATTTCAATTAGGTGTCCATGAAATAATACAATGGTATAGTAACCCTGCCCTGTATCAGAGTGTATGTTGCGTGGGTGATCTGATCCTCTCTAAAGGTATCATTACCATGTGTAGTTAGTGATATAAAAATCCCCCCAGAACAAAAAAACATCAAAAGGAAAAAAGGCATATGATAATTAAGGTCATTTGAAGTAAAGAAAAATAAAAGAGAAATAATTATAATTATTTCAATCAGTTGCCATTTTGACAGAAGCATATAAATGGAACAACAACAAAACAGGGTTATGTGTTGTTGTTTTTTTGTTTTTTTCAACATCTTTTAAATGGTTTTCAGATTATTCTCTTGGGTATAATGCTCTCCATTAGACAAATATCTCTTAAAATATCTTAACCATTCATCCTTAGTTGGTGGGATTTCATAGAGCCTTGTAGCTGTAACACATGGACATCGGCCCAGAGACATCTATAACAGATGTCTCTGGGCCATTCGTTAATGTCAGAAAAATTATTGTGATTTTATTGCAAAAAGAATCTTATACAATCTTATGTATTCTTGGGCAGTATGAAAATATTGGAAGATACTTTGCTTTCTACCAAAATTATTTCCATGCATTTGAACATATAACTGACCTTTTATGCATAGTTGAATATGTTTCATAATTATTGATATTTTCATTAAGTTTATTTGGTTGTGGTATTAATAGACATTAGTCATATGCAATAAGTTGTGATCACTGATGACATTTTTAATCAATAGCTAGCGAAATTACTACTCCTGCAACTAGATTACTATGACACTGCACATTCAAAGTGTGTGCTTTGTCCATTAGTTGTTTCAATCTCAAGCCAGCTTGATTCAATAGAAACTTAAACTCAGGATATTATTACCAACAGTAATGATGACCAGTTATACCATCTGATATTTGGCAGATCACCACACTTATTAGACAATTTGTTTTATATCTGGCTTACTTTTTTACCCTGCCAAGTGATTTTTTTAAATAGATCTTTCCAACTGGGTAAACATTTGCTCTGGGGCTGGTATCAGGAGTGTTTGAAAAAATGAATAATCTTGGCAGTGTATTCGTTTTGCTGCTTCTTTTCTATCAAGTAGAACAAGGAGAGTAGGCCATCCTTCTAAGTAGGTAGCTTATTATAGTTTACTTTATACAATACCTCTAGGGAAGGAGGAGTAACATTCCCTTCTATCAGCATGGACTCTACAGATGGCAACAAGAAGTAGAGAGAGCCCGCATCCTTACTTTAAGTCCTTTTCAATTCTAAAGGGGGAAGAAAAAAAAACCCATTGGCTTTAACTGTAACAAAATGTGTGCAGTGTTACTGCCATTTGAAACAAAAATCTGTCTCAAAGCCAAATCTTTTAACTATTTGAATATTTACAATTTTTCATTTAAGTTATCAACCTAAGAAGCTTTTGCTTACAGAAAATGTAAGGTGGCTGATATGAGAGGAGGAATGTGTTGGCCTTACACACACACACACACACACACACACACACACACACACACATAGTTGGGTCAAGTGAGGAACACTAGCCATAAGAATAAGATTCAGGATACAAGCTGATCACTATCAAATACACTGTTTTCTAGAAAATCCTATTGCCAGCTCCAGACTTACACTGCCATCTGCTGGCAAAACATCACATTGTATTTCACAATCCCTAAGGGGCAGAAATATGTTTCTTTTGCTGTTTACACATTCTATTCTTTTGGTATTTGAAGACTCTGCAGACAGTATTTCAATCTTGATTTTTTTTGTTGTTGTCATTGTTGTTTTTTATAAGATGTTTTTTTCCCTCACCTGCACAGTGTATTGAGTGGTTAACCTAAACTTAAACTATAAATATAAAAATGTACAAAAAATGTTTGAGTGTGGCACTGATCCTTTTCTTTTCTGTGTGTATGCGTGTGTGTCTATGTGTGTTCAGACTGAGCCAGTAGAAGTGAAGCAGGAGTCGCAGACGCCAGATTCCCAGGAAGTTACCACTCTTCCCGTGTCCATACGCTACAATGACAGTGACACGCTCGCCCACCCCAGTGTAAGTCCCTGTCTGGCAAACCCACTCACACACACACACACTGTCACCAACACAAACCACATAGAGCACCAGTAAAGTTCTGCCATTTCTTCACTGGTTACCTGTGAGTTTAAGATTTTACTGATCCCTGTTAAAGCATGGTTAGGTCTGGCCAAAAGCTATATCGCAGAACCTTTAACCCCGTGTGAACCAATGAGCAACTCCAGATCCTCAGACAGAGCTGACCAAGGCTTTGGAACAACCTGCATAAGGAACTTACACTAACAGAATGAATATAATCTTTTAAATCACCTCTTAAAATGTATTTTTATAGGCTTACTTTCATGTGATATATTTTATCCTAATAATTTTACTGTTTTTATGCTCTATTCTTGTCATTTTATGTTGTGGTGCCTTGTTTTTTTACAATTTATGAGAATGATGTTGGCTTTTGTTGAAGCACCTTGCAAACTCTGTTTGTGACAAATAAAATGTATATTATTATTATTATTATTATTAGATATCAACCAATATACACTCATTTGCCAATCTAAGCCATGCTACCACAGTGCAGCATATTACAATAGTGTGCCTTGCACAGTAGGACACTGCAGAATAGTAGATTATACACTCTCAACATCACCTCTTCCCCTCCCAGCAGACCCATGTTGAAAAACGAGAAGGAAAACTTTAAACTCCAATAACGCTCCCTGGGGCTTCCCAGTCATCTATCTCCACAGGGAAAACTAAGTTAGGCCCTGACGTATGCAGATCAACCCTCCTCCAACTCAAACGCACACACACACAGACCCTCCGACAGGCTGATGTATGGCAGCAATATGCCCCAGGCGGGCCCCGGCCCCAGCCCCAGCTCCACTTCCAATCAGGACAGATGAGTCCCATTAGCCCAGCCCAGATACTGTCATCCCACACACACAGCCTCATTAGCACCATGCCACCAGTGCAGGGCCGACAGACAAGAACTGACTGGTGCTGAATCTAACACACAGATAACATGCAGTGCACTGCCTGGAGTGATAACGGCTGCGAGCAGCGCAGGTTAGGAATGAGGAATCGACATGGCCGGGGTGCTCTACAATCTGCATATAATAGACACATATTGTCCCATAGATGTACAGTATGTACACATAGCCACATGTCAACATTATCTCTCTCACACACACACACAGTGAATATGGATATGATCGGTTTCTTTCATTTTTCCCTTTGTCTCAGCGCCTCGCTTCTCAGTCTCAATAGTCAGTGTGTTATAGCCTGCTACGTTCTAATAAACAGATGCTTTCATTTGTCAGACACTGATAGCGGTTTTACAGTCCTACCAGCGATATCATCATTACTGGTAATGTACTGTAATAAAGACAAGCCACTTGCATAGGCCTTTGCCTGCACCAGGCTAATACAGCGCGAGGCCCACAGAGTTAGCCTAAAAGTTACAGAAATCTGAGTTGTATGCTCAAAAAAAGGAACCCAAGATCCACTGTTCTTTGTCTACTTTGTCTCCTTCTTTCCTCTCTCTTCCTCCCCCCTTTCCTCAAGTGCGTTTTGAAGTGAGTGAAGTGAGTAGACGAGGAAATACTAGTGAGACATTCAACATTCCACAGCCCTCCTCTCTAGTATTAGAGCATCATCACTATGTGGCTCAGAGGTCCGTGCTGAGGTCACCTGAGGGTCAGCGGGCGGCACTGACAGCCCTGTGCCAGCCTCATAACCATTCTGCCTACTACCAGGAAGCATAGCTCATACACTTCTGACACATCCTGGATGGGAGAGGAAAGAAGGACTGACTGGCCGTAACATTTCAGTCACAGTCGCTGTCCTTAGGTGTTGGCATTGACTGGAGATTGGGGAATAGAGCTTACACCACACTTAGTAGATTCAAAACAAACGGTTACACTAGGAGTGCATCAGAGTGCCTGAGGACTGGGAGAAACTATATTGTAAAACAAAATGGAAAAACTGTACTTCTGGTATGTGAAAGTACAAAAGGTCCAGGCTAGGCCCGATTATCTTGGTCAAAATGATCTCAATGTACGATATTATCCCGATAATTATTAATAAGATGAAAACCTATAATATGCCTCAGTTACTTAACAACTAATTTGTCATATCAATCGCAAGACATTTCTCTTTTTTTAAACACGTTTTAATATAAGACTGTAGAATATATGTAAAATATTTATGTTAAATATTAACTTTTTGCCTTTGAGCCTCCCAAAAAGTAGCCGGTTATCACGGTGTCATGGTAATAAAAAATTAAGGGTGGTGTCATAACTGATACTGTATACCTTAATATATCAGTGTGCTTCCAAGATAAAGAACACAGATGATATAAAGGCGGCACCCATGTAGAAATTGGTTGCCATGTCACCCCTGAACAGGAGAGGTCAATACTTGGTTCACTAGAGTCTGAGCCTTGGATTTTTGTATTTTCGCAAACTAGAAGTGCAATTTTTTCATTTTCTTCTCCAATAGAACTTACACCACATTTCCCTTTCTCCTAATCTCATACATTATCATTTATAAATAATGTATGATTTTTCTGGTTCATTCCAGAGATCTTTGTCAGTCCATAGCTGTTTTTATGCCTGTCTCCATATACCCTAATAATAATAATAAATGCAGTATGTCACCGTCCTTGTCAGTATCCTTTCCTGTGTGCTATACTAACCCGTCCTCCTCTCTGTGCTCTCCTGTAGTTGTTCATGGAGAAGGAGAAGGCTGAGGAGCTGTGGCTCAACAGACTGGTGTCCCTGCGACAGGAGAGGCTCATGGGGAGTCCTGTAACCTGAGGGAGGCCACACAGACACAAGATCCTCTCCAGTCTGAATTTGGGGGCAGTTTGAATCCTGATCTAGTTTTGGTTTTATATCGTGTCTTAATTTCTACCTGTCTTCTTCGTCAGGCTCCAGGACGTCACAGCGTGTGTCTTACTGTACCTTTCGTGAACTCAATAAACACCAATTATTTTCTCTTTTTCCCTGTGAGAACTTGAGCAAATGAATAGTTTGCATTGCTGGTGTGCTGTTATTTAATTCATGATTGAGACTTAAACAACAGGCTGTTCTTTATTTTGCTTATTTTGTTTTTAATGAAGGAACCCCCCCCCCCCCTTAGACAAGGTGATCTATTTGACCGTGTTCCTTATACAGCCTTTGTCATATTGTGTGTGATTTTGTAATAAACTTAGTAAATAAACCGAGTTGAGATTTTGCGTTGTGTTTTGTTTTGTCTGAGCTGGGGTTCAAGGCAGTGTGGAGTCCAGACTGAGGCCTATTTGTGGAACGGCCAGATGGTAGAGCTATACTGAGGATGGGACACGGTGTCTCACTCCCCTCGCCTCCAAACTTTCAGTGTTGTAATGATATAATAAATGAAACCTCACTGTATGAGTGAGTGTGAAATCTGTATCAGGGTGTGTTCGCAAGTCTCTCAGCAGATGGTCCTCCTTACATGCCAGAGTGTCGGGTGGCTGTCCCAAAGCAAGGGTTGTCCTCACACCCAGCAGTACCAAACCAACAGCCACTTCATAAACTAATAGCTGATTTCTTGTTCTGTTATCAAATTCACTCTTAACAGTCATTTGAATAAGGTTGCTTGGTTTCTGTGCAGTTGTGAAGTTTTGATATTAAGTTATAAGTTACATTCCGTCTGTAAAGGAAAGGCAGATAGGCACAAAATGTTGTGGTGACATGCACTGGCATGATAAGACAAAACAGTTTTAGCAGAAATTCCGAGTTGAAATTTCTGGAGTACCGTTGTCATGGCAGCCACCCACAACATACGCTCCGCTGATAGAACCTGCTCAAAGCTCCGAATAACCAGCCAATCAGAGGGCTGGGTTCGGGTCATGTGGCCGGTGGCAGAGTGAGTGTGGTTCTAAATCATGTTGCCGTTCCAGCCACTTCTGTAGTAAGCTAACACTAAAGAGTCTGGACGCTGGGGCCGGTACACCTGCAGCGGTCACTGCTTACTCTCTCTTTCTTTTTCTTTTTTTGTAAATCTTCGTTTCATTCTTAGTTTGTACCTTCAGAATCCGTGGAAATGTTCAACAGTCTTCTCAGGGAATTTGATGAGGACCCGTTCTTCTCGTGAGTACCTAAACTACTGTATGGCTTGTGGCAAACAGTTTGACTTTGCTAGTTTTTCATTTTTTTATTTAAAAGTCAACAGACAATTTAGTTAAGAAATAAAATAATGGTATGAGGTAAAGGGATAGACTGCATTTGACTAGTCCAATCCCAGTTAGCCTACTGAATGCAAATTAGTTAAATGAAGCCTACAAACACCAAAATATGCCCACAAATAGTAGGCCTATGCTGCTAATAAGTAGGCTAAATAATCACTTGGGTGCTGCAGAAAATGTTAAAGCCTGTCAAATGAAGCACCACTTTTCATCTTCCTAAAACAGGACGCTGACAGGTGTTATTGGCCTGGAAGTGTCTGTAACCCATACAATTGTGGTAAACTATATATATTAAGATAGGCTGAACAAATTAGGCCTCCTTCCTTCATAAACTGTCAGAATATAGTAGCCTATTGTAATGGCTTTGTCATGTCAACAGACACTAGGCATCTACACTGAGTGCTACAGTCAGATTTGGTGCCCATGAGTGAATGGCTACACTTGACCAGACTTAGTTATTACACAAGTAAAGGCGTTGCTACAATGACATTAGGGGTTGCTGTTTGACTACTATTTCTTTGTGCCCAGTGAAGAGTTTATCATAAATGAGCTCCTACTTGACCTATGTGAAATAAGTCATTCTTAAATATAGAAACAGAATGCATGGCGTTGAGACATTTTCCTTCCTTTTCTCTCTCCCTCCACTTTCTCCTGCTTTCTGAAGCTTAGCAGGAACCTCTATCATAGTATACGGTCCTCAGCACCATCATGCATAACTGTATGGAGTTCCATAACGAATATTGAGGTCGACTCTTGTCTTTTTCTTCCTCTTCCTCTCCTATAGGGATCCATTCCAGGCTCACAATGAGCATGTGCGCCAGATGATGCGTAGTTTCTCTGAGCCCTTTGGCGGCCACTTCATGCCCCGTATAACGGATGGGAGGGACCATGGGCGCGGCGGGCCGGGACAGCCCAGCTCAACCCCGGCACTGAGGGACGGGCACAGGGTGAGAACATACACACAGAAGCAGTCAGGGTGTGTTCAGGTGTGTGTCAGGGTGTGTTCACATGTTTAGACGTTGGTCTGTCTACCTGTTGTGGACTCAAGTACTATTCTATGAACGCAGGTCCTCAGTCAAGCTGTACTCAGTGTATTATAGAGAGTGTGTGTGTGCTTGCATGTGTGTGTGCTGGCCAGGGACTGACTGACCTACATATCATTTGGGTCAAAGGGGGACGAAGCCCCACAGCAGTTCCTCATAACACTTACTGTGCCCACAAGCAGCCGCGTGACCCGCTCTGTCCGCTGCCCAGGGCTTATAATGAGAGGAGATTAGTGTTTGGAGAAAGAGCTGGGTTTACTGGGGTTGTGGTGGAAGCGGGCCACTGGCAGCGTAACTGGAGCCCCTCTCACTGAGGTATGGAGCTGTGCGAGTCTCTGCTTTAGTGGAAGGGCAACCCCCTTGGCCTCTCTGGACGGCTATATCTAGCCCCGAAGAGTCCTATTTATAGCGCATTGTTCCAGTGACACACTGCTTTCTTGTGAAGACACACACACTGACTTCTTTCGCACTCACACCAATAAGCCCCCGGAGAATTCTGCTGTGCTGAGCTGAGATGAGCTGCTGCTGAAAAGATACGTCAAAATAACTGTGTTTGTTTTGATAGCGGTGGTAGTTGGCCTAGTTGTCATGTTTATTTTTGTTGTATGAAAAAAATGATACAAATGTCACTGCTTCCCTGGGAATCCTGGAATTCATATATTGCTGTTACATCAGCTGAAAGAATAGTATTTTGGCCTTAAAAGCTGTAGCCATATGTGGTGGAAGTATGTTGTTTAAACAGCAATCATGACCCAAATGTAGTGTTCCTCTATAAATTTGTGATTGTTTGCACTGGAGCATTTTGATGTTCATCTTGCAGGCTTGTAATGGAAAGGTGGGTAGGCAGGCTGGTCTTGTACCCATTAGTCTGAAGAAATCGAAACCCCTGCACTGCTCATTTGTCCCGGCCAGTCAAACTTAGTCCCTGTGACTCGCTCTAATCCCCCCACCTCGTGAGGACCTGTATATTTATCCTTGATAATGACTTTCATCAGATCCTAGCCTCAGTAGCCAGCACCCTGCTTTCTCTTTATTGGCCATCATGCTTAAGACTAATACCAGCTGAGGAGGGCGTCTGAGGAGTTGACTAACACTAAACTAACAATAGAGTGGCCTCAGTGACAGTGAACTGGAGCTACACTGCAAAAAAAAATATATCCATCTTAACCAGTCATTTAAGTATCTAGAGCAATCTGGAGTCATAGAATAATTTCACGTGTTTCCAATGCAGAATTTTGTAGTTACAAAAATTGTTACTTGTAATCAATGTCTTTAAATAAGGCAGATGGCTCCACCACATCAAGATAATGTTATTTGACATGAAAATACTTGATGCAAGTTTATTTGCATTGGAAACAACTGAAATGATCACACCCCTTGGCAGATTTTTTCACTTGTTTTAAGAAAAATGGGATATTAGGACTCAATACAAGATCAAACTTATTAAGATAGACATTTTTTGCAGTGTACCAGTGAGGGAGGAATCTGCTGAGCTGGATCACAAGTGGCAGCAAGTGATCAAGAGCCCTTCATTAGAGAGGTCTTTCAGGTTGTGGAGAAGGGCCTTGTGAGAGGCCCCATAAGGAGCCCAAGAGGTCTCCTTGAGATGAAGTGAGCCACGAGGACCACATCTCTCTTTGTGTTTTTTTACACGGACAGTTGGTTAGGAGCCACCGGCGTGAGATGTTTGGGGTTTGGAAAGAAAAAAGAAAGAAATTCCCACATCATCCAGATCCCTAGACTGCTTCATTAGTGGTCACTAACAACAAACAGAAGACATATGTTAAGATATATGGAATTAGGAGTAACTGAATCACCTTTAGGAGCCACAGAGTTTATTCCACAGATCTCAGCTCTCTCTCACTCTCTCTCTCTCACACACACACACACCCTCACCCATCTGAAGCTATGGAGCAGTGTGTTGGTTCCCAGCAGTGGTCAGAGGGCTGAAGCGGCGGTGCTGTGCTGGGCTCTTTGTAGAGGCATGTGAGCGGGTGTCATGGACGCTGTGTTTTCTCGTTGTTGCTCTTTTGGTCCATCTGTTTGGCAGAACGTGCCTTGGCAGCGCCGATGCGTTAGCAGCTAGATGACAGACAGCTCACCCCCATGCTGCTCTCCGATATCACAAGCACACATGTGCACTCAAAAATACATACGCACACACACACACACACATAAAAACATATGCTCTGTTGAGCCCAAAAAGCACACGTACACACAGACACAAACGTGCACTGAGGCACAAATACACACACATTGGCCACATAGTCCTGGAAAGCCTCAACTTGTATCAGTTTGCTAAGCATTGGCTCCCCACTGGGGGAATGTGTCCTGTCTTCCCTTCCAAACCTGCTATGAGCTCTCACATTTCCCGCCCTCCTGCCAGTCTCAACTACAGTACCTGCTTACTTAATATCACCTTTCAAGGCAGTCATTCGTCTGGGGACTTGTTTATAAATGGGGGATGAAATGCAGATTTCAAATGATAATGATGTTTTATCTTTTAGTTAGATGAGTAGCCTACCTCTTTTGATTCTGCGGTTTGTACAGAGTAAGACTCGTGGTGTCCATGGTAGCTGAGATATGTGTTGTAGTACCGTTGCTAAAACACATTAGTCCTATTTCAGTATCATGTTGTGGCTCTCTCCCTAGATATGCTTCCAAGTTTCATTAAACTCATATGAATGAGTTTGTGATGGGTGATTTGTTTTCAGACCTGAATCTTTCAAGGCACATCTCTCTTTCCGTATTGGTCAACCAGTTTATTGTCTGACTCAAAAGGAAGAATAGCAATTTCTGCTTTATCTCCAGAGCATGTGGACTAAAGCCCTGAATTACCTGAATTGCCACCACCACCTCCAACCTTTTACATACAATACGATGCCCACTGACCCCTTCATTTTGAATACCACCCTGGTCTGTGATTGGTTGAAGAAATGTGAACTCTTCCAAGTTTTCTTTCTCTGTCTTTACGACAATAGTTTAGGATAGCCTAATTCTGGTCATGGTGAATGTTAAGACCATCTTCCAGAATTCCCCTTCTCCCATAGGAAATTCCTGTTTCTTTTTTTTTTTTTTTTGTGGGACCTATGTCTAGGGGGATATCGTAGATGTCCAACATTTTACTTATATTTTCAAAATTTTGAAATGGGTCTCTTAGCAGATAATAAACAAGCTTTTTATTACCAGTAGGTCCGACTGATTTGTTGAAGAATAAAACTTGTTTACTTAGCACCTTATTCTAATCCATTTCATAGGAACTACTTTCAGGCAGAAAAACCTCAGCTGAGAGGATTGAAATGAGGCGGGATGTAACCACAGAGGAATGCTAGCGATTGATGAGAAGTGCTGTCTAAGGCGGGACTTCCAATATAAACAAAAAAAGTGTAAGCAAAGACTGTGGTGAAACTGGCCAATTTTTGGGTGAAACTAGCCAACCTAGTCACGGTAGCATTTGGAGAGTTATCTCCTTTTTTTATTTTCAGAATCCCACATTGTTCCAGTGATACAGCTCTGCTGTTGTGGTGTTTTGCCAACTTCATTGTTCCAATGTTCATATTTTTCACCCGACTTTTCACCTAGACCTAGTTTGTCCACTGAGGGCTACAGAACGCACACATTGGTTCAAAAATGTGCATTTTCATTTACAAAACAATGTTGTTGTTTTTTATGCTTTCTTAGGCAAGGCCTACAAAATTTGGTTTTGATATTGTTTGGAGTTGAATGAAAGCGAATAGCGTGTAGAGGTAGGGAACTAAGTCACATAAGTGTTTCTTTGATAATAGCATGTAAAAATCCAGGATTTTTTAGAAGGGAGAGAGGACACACTGGCAAATGGGCCTAGCATTCGCTATTGCCGGAATTCGCCCTTAAACCAGACTTTTCTTTTGCTCTGGCACAATGTGAAAATGAAGTGAGAGAAAAAAACATTTGGCTATGTAAAATTAACCAGTTCCTCGATCCCATACTTATTCTGTATGCCTTCATTTCCCTTGTGGTCCAGCTGTATTTTAGAACCCACCCTAACTCTATCCATGAAAGTTTATCTAGTGCCTCCCTGTCTCCCCTGTGGTCTTCTAGTTCTGAGAAGGCATAACTTAGCAAAATGCCTCCAACTCCCTAGTGATGTACCACTTCCTAGGAGTCATGCCTTTAAAGCACAACCTCTCTTTCCCTTTTAAGCAGGAATCGAAGCTACATGTGCCCCTGTGGTGTGACTCATAGCTCCCCTCGGAGCTGGGGTGGACTGCCTAAGAGGGCACAGTGCGGGCTCAATATCAGAACAAGAGAGAAAGAGAATATAAATCTGCAGTAGTCCAGACAGCCTAAAATAATGTGTTAAAGACCACCGGGTACATGCTCCATATTTTGCACTCTCAACCTCTCCTCTGCTTTGCCCGGCCCAGGCTAAAAATAATGCCTACAGAAATGTAACCGGCATTTATTAGTTCATAGATGCCTCTCAGAGATATAATTGGCCGTAAGGCTTCATAGATACCGTTCAGGAGTGTTTCACATCAGCGTGACCTTTGAAAAGAGCTGAGCGAGCAGCCTTGGACTCTTCAACCCCTGTTGGGTCCCTGTCCTGGCTGGCCCATCCTGCCCACTGCAGCCTTCCTAGAATGAAGCTCGGTTTCAGTGTTAAACCCGCACTAATCCCCGGCAACGCGACCCAATTACACATGGAACACAAGTCATTCAACACCCCACTGATTACGCACAATACCCCTCAACATCCCACCCCCAGCACATACACACACGCACACACACACACACATAGCCACGGCTGGTGAGATGTTTATGCAGGGCGGCGGGGTCATAAACACCCGGGGTTTTGGCCCAGAGAACAGAGGCTCTGACCGAAGGATAGTGCTCCCTCCTCATCGTCCTCTTCCTCCTCTGTGCTTGCACGGCGAGGAGGTTCATGGCCTTGTAGAGCCGTGCGGACAGCTCTGTGTAGCTGTGTCAAGGGCTCAGTGACCAGTGTAAGACGACCTAAGAACAAAGCCTGAGAAACTACCAGCAGCATACTGGCAATGAACTCAATGAACATGTGCAAATAGTGTACAGGCCTCTCTACTGAATCTGTTAGAGGACTTATCAAAGATTAATGTGTGTAATGCTATGCCATGCCATACCATGTAATACTATGCTATGTTGCTGCTACATTGATATTGTATTGTATCCTCAGGGGATGAGCCAGTCACTGTCGCCCTTCGGCAGTGTTGACAGCACGGTCAGTAGAGTTCCCCGCTGTTGCGCTATGTCACCGTATGAGTTTCTCATTTACACCCAAACTGACCAAGGGCATGCTCTAACTCAATCCATGTCTTATTGTGAAATGGTCAGTGGCTTGTAAAGTGACCAGTATGTGAAATGACCAATGGATGCTCTCTGGGTTTTCTCCTTAACCGCACCCTCATCATCCGTCTGTCTCCTAAAGTTTTGACTGTTCAGAAGTTGCACAATGTCAGAATATAACACATTTTAAAAGTGTCAGAGATGCCTGCATAGACGGCTGGCATCATGTTGTGATATTCACGGCTGATTTGGCCGCATACTTTCACAGCTATGCAGGCGACATATAATCTAAACAGATTATATAAAGACGTAAAATACCAAGTTTACTGGCAAGCCGGGTTCGATACCTTGTTTTGATGTGAATGTTACTAGGTCACATGTGTGGCGAAGTGATAAAATGTGAATGTCGTGTATGCAGTAGTGTAAGATGCCACATGTAAGACACACATACCGCAATGTACTCAGTGCACGCATGCTCATACACATGATGGAGCTGTTTTATGAGCTGATAATGCCAAGCGACCAGGTGGCGTATTGAGCCCAGTCATTCAGCTCTTCTGGCTTCTGGCTTTCTTTCTTTATATGACTGAGCTCACCGCTGTGTTTGTGCAGGACATGAACATGAGGAACCCCTTCAACATGTTCGACAGCATGATGACGGGCATGAGGAGCAGGATGGACGGCATGAACAGAAACTTTGTGAGTGATTTTGTGTTCTCTTCCTTCTATTTTGCCACTACCTCAGAATGGCACTTACGATTGTCGTAATTGTTGTGGTACGCATATTGTAGTTACCTAACACTGTGTGTGTGTGTGTGTGTGTGTGTGTGTCTGTGTGTGTGTGTGCCAGGAGAACCTGTCTACAGATTCAAACTCCCACTCATTCAGCTCCTCGTCAGTCATGACTTATTCCAAGGTTGGAAATGAGCCTCCCAAGGTGTTCCAGGCGTCCTCACAGACACGCCGCGCCCCTGGAGGGGTACGTACTCCATCAGATACATTACACTATATTACATCATAGTTTAACTTGGGACAGTTCAGTACAGCGAGCTGTGAGAAGTAAATCTGTCTGTAGAAGTCTCAGTTCCACTTGGTTCCTCTTAAGTGAGTGTGGTGATACTTGATTCCCCCTGTCTGGCCTGTTTCTATAAGGAGTAAAATAATAAGCGTGCTGATTGCTAATCTCTGCATCATGGCCCTTTTTCATTGGCCACCTGTGCCTGAAGAGTATTTCTGATTGGGTGTCCAGATCAAGGAGACCCGGCGAGCGCTGAAGGACTCTGAGAGCGGCCTGGAGCAGATGTCCATCGGTCACCACATCCAGGACAGAGGGCATGTGATGGAGAAGAAGCACAACAAGAAGACGGGAGAGAGGGAGCTCAACCAGGACTTCCAGAATTTGGACGAATGTATGTTAAAGTGACAATATTCAACTTTTCGCCTTGAGACAGTGAAGTGTATTGCTAGTCCCGCCCTCCTCCTCCTCAGTTGGGTGTAAAAGTTGCATGTTGCAGTTTTTTTTTTTAGAGAAATATACAGTCATTGGGAAAGTAACCTTTGACTTCCTCCCTAAACACAAGTTTCTAGGTAGTATCTAGGCAATCTGGTGCACACACACGACTCCACAGACTACACTCAGACTACACCAGTGTTCACGATATATGACAAAACAAAAATTAGGCCCTCTACAAGATTAGATACCATTTTTGGCACTAAACAGATCTCTGCGGCTCTAATCAGTGTTGTAGTGGGATCCTACACTTGTAACTTAAGGTTGCTTTTGGTTCCTCTCTCAATTCATATTTGATTGCTACAAGACTATTTGGCTTTGAAAAACAAGTTCACACCCACTGTATCTTTACCAGAAGCACTATGATTGCCAGACTGATGCCTCTCAGATTTACAAACAGAAGAGGGTAGTATCCAGAGCAAAAGGATCGAATCTACTTTAAATTAATCACAAAAAGAGTCCTGCTACTCTTATGGTTCAGGAAGTTCCCACAGTTGAACCAGTCCATATGCCACGGTTATCATTCCTCCCCTCTGCAAAACAAGGTTTAGTTTCCAAGGCTGTGCCACTGTCGGGGTCACTGTCCATCAATCCACAGAATGATGCCTAACATGATCCTGACCCCTGACCTTTCCCTCCTTCCAGCTGAAGCACAGTCTTTTGATGAAGAGTGGCAGCGCGAGGTGTCCAAGTTTCAGCCATCTGTCCCCATGTCTCGCCTGGAGGCACCCAAGCCCCGCGCCGTACACCGGGCGGCCCTCACCGGCCCGGAGCAGGCCCACAGGTCAGTAGAGCGAAACCCAACCTTGAACCTCACGCTCTAGTGAAGACAGGCCAGAATCAGCAGTTCGGGATCAAATGACAAACAAGGGAGAGACACCGATGACAGAGTCATAGTAAAGTATATTGTGGTATGGTATCACAGTTAATTAGCTTTTGAACTGTGCTTATTTCATGTCTGTCTGTGTCTGTTTTGTAATTCCCACAGAGAAAAGCCAAAGCCTGAAGGGAGAAAGCAAGCTCACTCCAACGACCTCAACGCGAACGGCTCAGGCCTGACAAAGCAGTAAAAACATCTGTCTGTCTGTCTCTGTGCTAATAAAACTCTTTCAGGCAACACACACCCCGGTGCTTTACACATACACACATAAACATTTGTCTCATCAACCAGGTAGACAGGTACAGACGGCAGCGACCCAGCTTTTGAAACGCTTAACCATATTAATACCCACAGTGGCTTATAGAAGAACAACACATCGGTGTTTATTCTCTCACACCTCACACACCCCAGCCAGGAAACTAAGGGGGTCAGTAACATTTGGTGGGACAAGGGAAACAGATACACATAAGCTTAAAGGCCCGTTCACGTCTAGAACGCTAACTATAAAGATAACTCTATGGTATAACGATACGTTGTTGCTCAAGCATTCACACTGCAACGATATCTGTGATGAGATCCTCAGCAAACGAAGCTGCAGTGAGCTACTGAATTCTCCCGCCCCCTTCTTTCGTAGAACTTTCATTTGATTGGTTGAAAATGTTTTATCGTTGTCTCTGCATCCCCAAAAAATCACTCTCAAAAATATAGTTATTGTTTTGGATGTTTTTGTAGTTATCGTAGTGGGAACACAGACATTCAACATACTTAAAACGATTTAACTGTTTTTATAGTTGTAGTTGTCTTTATAGTTCTCGTTGTAGTTGTGAATGGGCCTTAAACAGTGTAGAAAATAAGCTAACATGTAATTAAGGATCATAGACATCATTTCAGTATCATTACATGGTAGCATTAGCGGAGTGATGTATTCAGCAGCATATCATACATCATTTTGCATCACATGAATAGAATTTGCCCCAGGAGTCCTGATGCTTTCATCTGCTTCTCATATATGTCGTTTTCACACGGTAACGATTGCATCAACAAGCCACAAAATGTAGTGATTCATCGACAGACTTATTTGAAGTCCACTAGTGCACTTAGACAATGCCTAAATTGTCTGTTTGTAATTATATTGTGTAGTACCTGACGGTCTAGATATTTGTATTTTATCTGCTGTAATCTTTGTAAAAAGAAAATGAATGATACCCTTCCCTTTTTATATTGTTACTTGCCTTGGGTTTCTCTTGTTTTTCACCTGATGAACTCAATGCTGCATGGCACGGACTTGAAAACATCTGGATTATTCAATAATTCTTGCCTTCTTATTCTTGTATATTGTTTCAAGCTTTAAATTGAAGTTCTTCTGTGTCATCACAGAATATCATCTGAAAATAAAAATGTGAAAATGAATCTCCCGGTGTTTTTGTATTTGATCTGTCCTAAACCAAGGAAGGCAGGAAGAAGAATTTAGTCACAACTTCAAAAGGCTTGCGAACTGCTTGAGAACTTTCCACATTAGTATGTTCATCTATACCAAGTTTCTTGTTGACTCGGTGTGTGACCCTGCATTGTGACGGACCCCTCGCTGCGCCCGTTTGGTCGTGGTCCAGCGTAGTATTTTTGGATCGGAGCACTTGTCAGTAACTCAGAACGGTCTGAGATGTTTCACAGCTGCTAGCCCACCAAGCCTCTCCTCTCACGTGCTCCAGCATGTGTGTCTGACTTCATTAATCCCTCGCTTTAATATCAGGTAGGAAGGTATTGAGGAAACCCTATATACCATAAGCTCAACAAGGGTCCGTATATGAAGCCGACTTCTCACTCAGCCCAGGATTACAGAGCATGAGCACCAAAGGGGGATTTTAGTGTCTTGTCTCATGTTTCCCAGGACAAAGTGGCATGTCTCGTAAGTGTGTTTATGTAACGAGGAAGACGAGCCATGCAAGGGAGCTTCTGAAAACAGCCGCTGAAACGTAGCTGAGTCAGTCAGAACTATCTATGCCTCTCTGGTCCGTCACCGTACCACAGGATGGGACCTACTGTGAGATGGTCCATTCTCTAAAAAACAAAAAAACAGTCCCATGGAATCATCAGGAGTTGTGCAGATAATATACGTATGAGAGCAGAACAAAGTAGGTTCCTGCAGGAGCCTTATAGGATTTGATACCTTCATATCTTATACTGGGTTAGATATCTATTTTTCCCCAAAGTTTATTCTTTTAAATTCTCCAGGACATGCCAGACCACAATTCTGAGGAACTTGTGTTGTCCCACTATTTGAACAGTCCTGTAAGACAAGTAGGAGTCCTGTACAATACCATTTTTACAGGATCCTTGAAGAATGAAAACCCAAGCTAGTTATAAAGGCATGCAAAATATTTCCAATATTGGTTTATTGTCTAGTGGTCAAAAAAGATTGCTTTCACTGAGGAGATATCTTGCTCTAATGACAACTAAATCTTGTCTATGGCTCTGAGATGTTCTTCCCTTTCACCACTTCAGATACCCAATTTTGTATAAATATACTGTAGGTTATTATGAAAATATAATGGAAAAATTGTGAATTGAGATGTTGTGGTTATTTGCCTGCAGGGAGTCCAACAGAAATGCTTCAAGGTTATCCTACAAGAAAATTACCACAAAACCCCTCAGGATTTGCCCGCAGAATTTTCCTTCACAATTGCCCAGTGGGCTTTTTTTGTTACTAAAGTACCTACATCCACATCTTATGACTGAAACATGCTTTAAAATTGCAAACTACTCATTATTCAATATGTTACTAATAAATTGGTATTTATGCATTTTGAAAGAAAGAGAAAACATCAATATCAGTAGAAAAATAAAGAGAAAACATCAATATCAGTAGAAAAATAAAGAGAAAACATCAATATCAGTAGAAAAATAAAGAGAAAACATCAATATCAGTAGAAAAATAAAGAGAAAACATCAATATCAGTAGAAAGGTTTTAATAGTCAATACAAATAATCTAAAAAATATTTGTGAACATTGAGTTGTCAGTTACAACTCATGCTGCTCTGCCGCCACCTGCTGGTCATCTTACATCATGACTGTTTGACAGGAATATTTACACATTGTTTACAACAAAAATGGAAAAAAAACAAAAACTGAAAGAAACAGCATCTCAAGCAACCTACCAACCAATACTCAGATTCAAACATGGGACGTCCCTGAATGTGAAATACACCGTCTCTCTCTGAAAAAGTCACCAGAAGTCATCGCTCCTCCTCAGCAGATATGAAAAAGAGGAGGCGAGAGGAAAGAGCGTCAGTCCGAGTGTCTACATGATTCCCTGCGGCTGTCCCTTCCCTGCGATCTTCTTGGAGCACTCCAGCAGAGCGTTGTGGATGTCTTTGGCGCAGGAGATCTGAGACTTGATCATGCCGAGGTACTGGGCGTAGGACAGGGACTCGGTCTGCACCGTGTCCGGCTTGGTGGCCGTGGGGACCAGGTTGGGGGAATGTTTGGCGCTGTCGATGCTCTGGGAGAGGCACTCGTAGGCCAGCCGCTGCACAGAGGGGAGGGACACTGGTGAGAGTTTGTGTGTAACAGTAGAAGTGTGTGTGTGTGTGTGTGTGTGTGTGTGTGTGTGTATCAGTCAGTTATGTCACCAATATGCTCCCAGTAGGGTTATGGGTATGGGTTTTTAAAGGCCAGGTGGAAAAGCCTCAAGCAGCATTTGAGGGCTGGATGATAATTTAATATTGTTGTTTATCATTTTTATGTGGAATCATATCGTGATTATATATTTTTTTTATTATTATGTACTCTGATCCTATTTTGTGTAATTTTGTTCTGTCTTTCTGCTGTATTTTGTACTTGCTTTGTGAAGCACTTTGTAACACTTAAGAAAGATGCTATACAAATACATTATTTGTTATTATTATATGGTGATTTTGGGATATTGTGACACAATTCTGCTCTCTACACTGATGGTAACAAGCAAATCTTATTTCAAAACTCTAAAAAAAATGAGGTATGAATCATTTTAAGTAATATTATTTGAGAATTTCAGTTTTGTTTGACATCACACCTAGCATTTCCATTTGGTTCAATGGGATGAACAGTAACTTGATTATTTAACTTGTGATTTTGCATATGTGAGCCATATCGTGATATACAGTATATCGATTATGATTATCGTGATATTGATATCAGCCATATCACCCAGCCCTATGTGTACTTTATAAGTGTGTGTCAGTCAGTCAGTTAGATGGCCACTAGTGCTGAAACATTAGTCAATTAGTCATCAACAGAAAATTAATCAATTATAATTTTGATAAACGATTATCTCCTAATGGCCACCAGTATGTTCCCAATAGGGTTTGACCAATATGGGTTTTTGAAGGCCAGGTGGAAAAGCCTCTCAAACAGCATTTACACCATGGGACACTAAAACTCTCCACTGAAACCCACTCTGATGCACTTCTTTGAGGTGGGTTGGCAGCTGCTTAAGGCGGGATGACTCATCCCACCTCTTCAATGACAGGGCAAACTCTGGGATGCATTAGATGTTTTTAAATGAATAATTAATTTACAAAAAAAACACATTATTGAACAATTAAATGAATAAATACAATGTACAAAGAAAATAACATTTAATTGCAAATTGTTTTACAGACTGTTGTTGTGCAGCTGTTGTCAGGGAGGAACCTCCATTACATCAGCAGTGGACAACATTGATTGGCTGATATCCAGTATTTAATAAAAGGCAAATATCGGCCCTAGTTACCAACAGTAATTATAGTTATGAATACAGCGGTGTGTGTGTGTGTGTGTGTGTGTGTGTGTGTGTGTTACCAAGCAAAGTTCCAGTTGATCGCAGAGGGCATAGAACTCCTCCAGACTTTTATCAAAGCGCTGGACGGTGGCGTCGCTGCTTTTGCTAAGCCAAAAGACACAAAAGAAACAGATGAACAGTAAAGGTGCTGATCTTTATGATTCTGGTCTGTTGTTGTAGGCTACAACCCCAGCCAGGCTACTTACATGCCGTTGTCAATTGCAGTATTATGCCCCAAATTCAACGACGCAATCTTCATTACATTCTGTAAAAAAGGAAATAAGGCAAAAAAGTTAAATCAGCATGTTCCAATTCTTTAATAGACTTGTGAAAAATAAAGCGTATGGTATGGAGTCTGAAATTAACTCGTTGATCTCACGAGATGTGTTGGGCATTCTGGTTTCATCAAGTTTTTGGATCGGTGTGAAGGCCTGACGTTACCTGCAGACTCTCCTTCAGCTGTGGAATAAGCATCTTGAATCTGTGAACCGGATCAAAGTCTTGCTGTTGACTCAACTGCTGTTGTTGCTGTAAGGAGGCAGCTTGCTGCATTCCAGGCTGAGCCATCGGTCCACCGGGCTGCTGTTGCTGCGCTGCCATTTTGACCGGCTATCATCCGCCAGCCAGAACAACAATAAAACCTCCGGTTCGGTCTTTTCAGAATAAAAGCGTAATATGTGAAAATCCACAACATTCAAATATTAACTACAAAAACATTATTTTGGACAAAAAACACCTAATCAAGCAGCCGTGTGTTCAGTATGGTTGTTGTGTAATATATGCAGCTTAGTTAATAAATGTGCATAGTGTCGTATGTAAATACTAATAAATGAGTTTTAATTTACACGTTTAAACTCACGCTTTTAATTTGAAGGCCAACCTCCTAAACCGGAATTCGTGTCACTACGCTGCCTTCATGGACTATCGGAAATATCAAGCTATAGTACGATTTGTACTAGAAAGATCGTCCCAAGCAAGTGGGAAATATACGGCAGCGTATTGATGTCACTGTGAAAAGCTCTTGTAAAAAAGAAATCGGCTCAGTAACGGCTCAGTAACGTCATAACGACAAAAGTTTCTCGTTATAACGAGATAAGTTGGTATGTCGTGATAACAAGAACATATGTCATTATAATATATAATATATAGAACGATCTTGTAACAAGAAAAGTTTATCGTTACGAGATACTGACGATTTTTGTTTCACTGTGACTTTTCTATGATAACCGAGTTGCCGACATGCAACGTGTAGAAGACAGCAAGCATGAAATCTGTGTCAACAACTGATGGTAAAAGTGATGTAGGCCTATTTCATTATTATGTTTGGCATTCTATGTAAATCATTAGTATTGATATACGTTTCTACTTTCACTCTTTGTTTAACCTTTAGCTGCCACAGCGGCAAACATACAAAAACTTTTGGCAAATAAATTAATTAAGACATCAATTAATTACATGTCTAATAGACATTTTCTCCACTTCATTCTGCCGAGAAAACAGCCACTAAAACTACTGTGACGAGATCCATTTTATTATTGTTACCGACTATCACTTGAAAATGATTCAAGTCGCATTTCCAACGTCCGGTATCTTAAGTACGAGCTTACCAGTAGCCCCTGAATGCAGCAGCGGGGGTGGGCCCATAGTCGCTGTTCTCTGTGGCAGAAACCCCGTAGTGCAGCATAGCAGCGCCATTCGGTATCTGCAACATTATCCAAAATGGCAGGAGCTGATGGAGACGATTCTCTCTACCCTATTGCCGTGCTCATTGACGAGCTGCGGAATGAGGACGTTCAGGTAGTTACCTGTGTTTCGCTGTAATCACCGTTTTTGTTGTACAGTGAAATAGGGGCATGTTTACATACTTTCTATATTTGTACCTGACTGCAGGCTAGTTAGCAAGGATGCTATCCCCGGTCAAGGCCTGTCAGGAATTTTCAGCCGGGCGCACCCTGATCTAGTTTGCTATCGTGGTTTTCGACGTTAATTGTAAAATGGAGATAATGAAATTGACAACTGGTCACAGTGTTTATAACGTTACTGGTTAAATATGAAGAAAATGGGTAGGGCAAACTAACCAGGTCACCAGGTTAGCCGCTACCGTAACGCTAATTGCTATCAGTAAGCTAATGTTAGCAAGCACAGCAGTGGAGCGTCCCTACTTGGCAACAGGCCGCAGTGGGTAGCTCAGACTGTTGTTTGTTAACCCGCCAGTTTAACGGTTGTTAACGAATATAAAGGTTAATGTTTCATTCAGCTATATAGCTTAATCGCCGTTTTGCAACGTAAGCTAACGATAGTTACTACTATGATGACGGCCAGCAGACAGGATACAAACATTAGTAAATCACTGTAATTCTAGCTGAGTTAACAAGGTAAAATAGGGTGTTTCTAGCTGACACAGATTAATGAAATAGTCTAAGCATTGTTAGGAATGCTTCATTGTCTCATGATTATGTTGTTGTATACAGTTACGTCTGAACAGCATCAAAAAGCTGTCCACGATTGCCCTGGCCCTTGGAGTGGAGAGGACCCGCACTGAACTCCTTCCTTTCCTCACAGGTAAGTCAGCCAGTCATCATCTGACCTGTTAAAGTATCACCTGACTCCTGACACAGCAACTCTGACCTCACCTTCTTTTCCAGAGATTGTTAGTCATACAGAAAACTGCTGAATCATGTGTTGTATACTTCAAAACATTCCAAGTCACAGTGTTACATTTTCACCACAGAATCTGTGTTCGGCTGTTTCTTCTTATGCATGGATGTCAGTTGGGATTGATTTCTGTCTCTCATCCTTTAGACACCATCTATGATGAAGATGAGGTGCTCCTGGCCTTGGCTGAGCAGCTTGGCAATTTCACTATGCTGGTTGGAGGGCCTGAGTATGTCCACTGTCTCCTGGTGAGTTTGGCAGTATCTGGCTCACTGGAGAATTGCTGTGAATATTTGCCTATAAGGGCATGCATCTTCCCTGGTTTTGAACAGTTTTAAACAAAGTCAGACACTTTCAACTTAGTCTGAGGAGCTTTGATATAGCCAGCATTGAGAGGGCTTGATTTTGAAGTGATTGATGCTTGCACTTTTTTAATTTGTTGCTGGTCATTATGTGGATATTGATCTCTAAATACAAAAGGAAATACAAAAGTGCCACCATAAAATGCACAACAGTAAAATTACTTGGTTAGCATTGCAGCTGAGATCACTTAATGACAATTTGCTACCTACACCTAATTTAGTGAATTCATCAAAACAGATATGAAGAAAAGATTGGTTTAATTGGATGTTTGAATCCTACACCATTGATAGAGCTAGTCTTAAGTACTTAAGTATAATACTCAGTATGTGGTGGTGTTTTGTCACTGCACACTGAAATTGTCATGGATGAAATGAGCTGAATAAATGGCAACTTCCTTGTAGAAGTAATGGTAGTGTAAGATAATAAGATGACGAACAAGTGTAATCTCTGTTCATTCTTAAGCAACTAGGTAGGTTACCTTTGGTTTGCTGCTTTCGTTTTTAATAATTTTTTTTTGCCTGTGAAACGTCCTTTTTATGTTGTACCGTTTGAAAAGCCAGTGCTAGGAAAATTATATAAAAAAAGTAAATTATTTTGTTTATATTCTTCCCTGGTGTGTAATTGAGGTGAATACACTGCCAGGAGAATCACATTTAAGGGAAACAAATTTTGGCACAGTTTCTAACAGTACAACAACAAGTTTTGACATGACAGTGGTTTGTTAAGAATGCTGTCTCTAGCTGCTACGCGGTCACCTGGCTGTTGGTAATGCCAACAATATGGCCTCGGTGATTGAGATGTCATGTGATTATTATGGATACCTACGCACACCCTCTCCTAATATCATAAATGAGCTCATTTATGATATTACGGAAGGGTGTGTGCGGGCATTTATTTAGTTATTGGAGGTATCACATGTGCTTGCTTGTGATACCTGACATCTTGTGTGTTTGAATACATAAGCTTGAAGCAGAGGCTGTAACCACCTCCCCTCTCTCGTCACACAGCCCCCTCTGGAGAGTCTGGCCACAGTGGAGGAGACAGTTGTGAGAGACAAGGCCGTGGAGTCCCTGCGCAAAATCTCTCAGGAGCACTCTCCAGTTGACCTGGAGGTCCACTTTGAGCCCTTGGTCAAGCGGCTGGCCAGCGGTGACTGGTTCACCTCTCGTACATCTGCCTGCGGCCTCTTCAGCGTCTGTTATCCCCGCGTCTCCAGCACTGTCAAGGCCGAGATCCGCCAGTAAGTGGCTTCTTTAGGGAGGGGAAAGAAAAAAACATACTTCCTCTAAATGACTTGCATTTATACAGTTTATGCATTAATTTAGCATATTTCACGAGTAGTGCTGAAGTGATACCTTGGGCTTCCAACCAGATCTGCTTTGTACAGTTTGTTTTGTGCCTCTGGCATAATGTTTGTGTGTGGTTATCTCTCCAGGCATTTCCGCACCTTGTGTTCAGATGACACTCCTATGGTGCGTCGTGCTGCAGCATCTAAGCTGGGGGAGTTTGCTAAGGTCCTGGAGCTAGATTATGTCAAGAGTGACATCATTTCCCTCTTCACTGCACTGGCCTCTGATGAGCAGGTATGTGATATGAATATTTGTCTTTACCATCCCAACCTAAAATGTTGTTGCAGGCCTAAATCTACCTCTCCAGTTGAAACAGTGGATGTCCAAACTGATCCCATTACTTTTATCCGTCAGGACTCAGTGCGGCTGCTTGCGGTGGAGGCTTGTGTCAGCATTGCCACCCTGCTGCCCCAGGAGGACCTGGAGACCCTGGTGATGCCTACCCTGCGCCAGGCTGCAGAGGACAAGTCCTGGAGGGTCCGCTACATGGTCGCTGACAAGTTCTCTGAGGTAAGCAGCCGACACTGCCGAGGAATTGCATAAGTTCTCTGAAGTCATGCAGTACCAGGAAATTTTATAAAAAGGCCACTTTACAAAAATCTACCAACAAGTATTTTATATTTTGTTTCACATGAATTGCACTTGGAACAACTATCCATTCAGAGTTTTCTCAGCTGAAAACTGCACAAACGTTCCCGGAAAGAAGGTCATGGAAATGTTACGTCATGGTCATGGGAATATCGTGAAACTCTACATCACACCCATTGTTGGAACCATGTTGACCTTACTGTCCTGTCTTAAATATCCAGTGCAGTGATTTTAATTTGGTCAGGAAAAGCTTGCTATGGATTTGTAATGGGAGGAGTGTGGTGTTTTGTTTTTGTTTTGGGTCTGTTTGTTTTGTTTTCTCCAATTTTTGATAATTCATGTCATTTTTTCAAACTGCTGCAGTGCCCCTTTCTCAATGCAAAGACGATTTTCAGTAGGTTGAGGAGCCCTGCTTGGCACCACCTATTTGTTGTCAGCTGTAATGTCTGAAGCATTTCATGTCCACAGTACAATCAGGTGCTAAAGTAGATTATTTTCGGTGAAAAAAAACACCTGATGTGAAAATCCAAACATCGAGGAGTACTGTCCTCATCAGGCTGGTTGTTCTCTGCCGTGATGCCACCTGCACTAGTGTGCTAAAAACAAACTAGCAGGCTAGAATATTGTAAAATATCACAAGAGCAACAGAGAGTGAGAGTCGTTGAAAGTCAGTGATGGGTTCGAGATTATGATTCGATTGAAATTTGATTATTGAAATTCATTCGGTCAGCCTTACTATATGTGTAACAAAGACAATGTGTACATGCATAGAATAACCCAGACATGAGTTGTAATCTTATTTGGATTAAGCTGTTTACATGAACCTCATCCAAGTAGGGTTTAGATCTAGACATTGTTGACCTATCAGAGCCTTGCAGGATGTCAGCAGCTGCAGCACAGAAATTTTTCACATTTAAATTATATTCTGTAGCTAAAATCGCCACACCAATAGTGGGTCAAATGATTGGGCACCAAACAAAAGATGTTTGGTGGAGAAACCTATTATTATTTATATCCTGTGTTACCTTTTTTGTTATTTTCTCCATCCTACACCTCTATGCTTTGCTGCTGTAATCAAGGTGATCACCCGTTGTTCTTGGGGATCAACAAAGTTATTCTTATCCCATCTTTAACACCAACAGTAACTAACTAATACAAGACTCTTTGTCCTTTTTTGTCATTATTCTTTTGTATTGATATTTTGCCTCACATGGTAATTTGCACTATTTAAATTAGTTGTTGTCCTATTGAATCTCTAGCTTCAGAAAGCAGTAGGACCAGAAATCACGAAGAACGACCTGGTCCCAGCCTTCCAGAACCTTCTGAAGGACTGTGAAGCCGAGGTTCGTGCTGCTGCAGCCAACAAAGTCAAAGGTCAGTCACAACATTTTGCTGCATATGTCTGATAATTCATAAATGCATTCATTCTTCACTGGATTTTTAAGGGCAAAATGAAGAATAAATGGACAAAGGAAATTGCATTGATGACATTGAATGACATGTTTCAGGTTATTCTTGTCCAGTTATGTTTTTTCCATATTTTACTAAGTGTGTAAAACTTATTTTTGTTAGAATTCTGTGAGAACCTTCCAGAGGACAGTCGTGAGCAAATCATCATGACTCACATTCTGCCCTGCGTCAAGGTAAAGAATAAATTCATCTGCCACATTCATGTCATTTCTCCGATGCTTCAGTTTTCAGTTTGATGGAAGAAACTCTGATTTGCTATGAGTTCTAAAGCACCAAAAAGGACTTGATGTTAATAGCGGCATATCTTTTTTTAGTTTTCCCTAAGGCTCTTACACAGTCTTGAGGTCTTGTGACGTCCTCTTGACGAAGTCTTGAGTGAACCAGCAGATCCACCATTTTTCCAGGAAATAACTCCCACAGCACTGAATCAGCTGGCTGTGTGTCCTTTTGATCCTCTTGATCTGATTAAATTATCAAACCCATTAATGTAGGTTAACGTTTCATACATTGGGGAAAAAAGGACGTCTTTTGGACAGCAGGTGGCACTGTTGTATAAGTGGTTTTCCACAGCACAGTTCAATCCTCATACCAATTCAGATCCCCAAGATCATTGCCAGTTGATATTTTTTATTGTGTACTCATTTCTGGAGGCAGTGCATGCCCTAAAAAGTTCAAGGTCCAGTGTCTGAATTGCTTGCAAACACAGTCGTACTCATTGTGTTAAATTTTCCAGAGTTTTAATCACTGACGGTTGTGACGCAGCACATGCCTATTTTGAGAGTTAAAGCCTAAAGTGAGATGTCTGGGTCTGTAGAGTGTTGTTAGTCTGAGCAGGGTGCAAATGGAGCAGATCCATTTCCGTCACAAAGGGCAACTCTGCTTATCCTGACAACAGTGGAACACAGTTACACAGGGAGCAGCAAACCGAAACACAACCTCTGCTGCAAAAGTTTAACGATCACTGATTTTCTTGAAACTACTATAATTGCTTAATGCTTTTAAGATTAAGAGTTCATATTAATTCCCACCCATGTGTGACAAGTATGTTGGCATAGACATATTTGCTAATTAATGCATTAATCAGCTTAATGATCTCATTAGCATAACAGGTTATGTTTAATATATCATGGTGATTATGGTGGGACGTTAGGCAGCTCAAGTACCTTTTGTTTAAATTATGCTCTTTTTTTCCTGCCTGCACCAACTATTGCATCATATTTGAAGTTACTTCACCTACAGTAGTTAATTTCAATGACTGTTCATTGTCTACACTAACATTACGTATTTTTTTGCCGTGTATTTACACATAAGACTAAGTAGACTATACCCCCTCTCTGAATTGTGTTGTAAATATAGCCCAAACCACCTGTTGTGATAGTTTTTCCTCATGATTGGATGAACAGATGAAATTATCTTTTTCTTAATTTGTTTTAGCATTCTGTGCTGTGTGCTTATCCCTCTGTCTCCTATGTGTCCCATCCCTCACCAGGAACTGGTGTCAGACACTAACCAGCATGTGAAGTCGGCCCTGGCCTCTGTCATTATGGGCCTTTCGACCATCCTGGGCAAGGACAACACCGTTGAGCACTTATTGCCCCTCTTCCTGGCTCAACTCAAGGACGAGGTAAAGGAAATGCAGACATGTCATTTTTGGACCCAATTTGGTCCAAATTCCACATTTGACACAGTTGGTTTTCAAAATGCTCATGCAGGTGTTTAGGTGGCTAAGTGCACAATGAAAGCTTCCTGTAAACCCTTTCTTAGTTTGACTAAGTTCTGTTCTGGCATGGCCCACAATGATCAGCTTGTCTGAGACAGGTTAATACCACTTAGCCACAGCCACCAGATGTACCTGGCCTGGGTAGGAGGATGACTCATATTGTTGGCAGCCAGACTGAGACCTTTGAATAAGAAGATTGCATAGCTGTATCTAGAGGGAGCTATAATGAAAAGCTGGAGATTGTATAACTGGATAAATTATTGGCCTATATATTGTAATTATATATTAAAGTAGGTTGACCGAGGTTCCACTTAATCCTGCAGTTCATCGAATAATTTTGTAATGAAATTGCACACACCCATGCATCAGTTTGCCTGCTTAGCATTTCAATTATTTTTGTTGCTGGCAATGTTAGACCTACTTTTGAAATTATTTTGGAGTTTTTCCATTAGCAGAATGAATCCATTGCACAGCAGTGGGTTATATAGGTGTACAGGCAAGGTTGCAGGTTGCAGACTAATGTCCTTGTACATTCTTCCTCCATCTGTATCTTAACAGATTCATCTAGAAAGATGGTAGCCCAGTCATGTCTTGTCAAATCAGTACATTTCTAGAACATTTACTTTGATTTTTGAGATCCGACATGAGTTTGGCAGGTTAAAAACAAAGGTATATAAATGCTTTGGAAGGCCAGAGGCTGTCATTTCCACCGCTGCTTTCCTTGGTCCTATTTAAAGATGGCCCATTTTCCTCAAAGCACAAAACAAGAGCAGGAGTGTGTGTCTAATTAGATTACAGTCCAAACTGACAGCTTTGACTTGCAAATTGCCCAAATTTGAGGTGTATCCATCTGAGGACAAATTTAAAGGGAACAAGATGGAGAACATTCTGTAGAGAATTTCTAACTGATGTGTCATTCAGTCAAGGATTGAATTATAGCAATTGTACACCATGCCTTATTTGGCTGCTGGTCTGTTCCTACTTAGTTAACAAGCTTGACATAGTGTCAAATTGGTGTGAACAGTCTGAAGCTAGTAAACAGGACTTCTGGCTGTAAAATATGTTGATGAAAAGTTTGTGTAGCAGTTGCCATTGTTAATGTGCTATCAAAATCAGAACGAAAGCAGATCTCCATATAAGGCTATTGGATGTAAACCCAACAGTTAGGCTAGGTTACATTATTCTGGTCAAAACTACTTCAAAGTCACGTTGAGCCTTTTTTGTTTAGAGTGACTAAAGTAGCATGGCTTGGGCAGAGCCAAGAAATCTGCACCTTGGAGTGAGTAGAAAGCAACACTGGAAATGATCAAGTTGTAACTCAAACAAAACCTTGTATTTTTCCGTCATGCAATTTGATTTGCTTAATATTTGGAGATTTTGTGGTGATGGGGAAGAGCGTCCGTGAGCTTAACTTCATCATTTCCTTTATCCTGCCTTTCCCAGTGCCCTGAGGTGCGTCTCAACATCATCTCCAACCTAGACTGTGTGAACGAGGTGATTGGCATCCGTCAGCTCTCCCAGTCACTGCTGCCGGCCATTGTGGAGCTAGCCGAGGATGCCAAGTGGAGGGTCCGCCTAGCCATCATAGAGTACATGCCCCTGTTGGCAGGACAGCTGGTGAGTCATGGAGTGTCTGAAGCCAGCTTTCCTACCAGAAACCACTAGAAAGTCATATAGAATATGTGTGTTAAAAGGTCTTCTTGGTGCCTCCAAGCATACTGCCTGTTTTTCTGGACTCCTTGCCCTAACTACGCTGTGTTCTTGTGTCCTTGTGTCCTCAGGGAGTGGAGTTCTTTGACGAGAAGCTCAACACCCTCTGTATGGCCTGGCTCATTGACCATGGTAAAGCACTCTACATCAGCCTATGACCCCTTAACAATCCACTACCTTTTCTCTTGAATGATCGCACATACAATATGTTCTCAGGCTACAACCTGCTTCTGTTCCATTATGTATTGCAGAATGGACGCAGTAGTTGTCAGTAGGGCTGAAACGATTCCTCGAGTAACTCGATTACTAAAAATCATCGATGCAAATTCTTTGCATCGAAGCTTCGTTTAATCCATATAACTATATACACACTCAGTGTTTCGCACGGATGATTATTACTGTTGCACAACGCGCTGGAGAAAGAGAGTGAAAATAGCGAGGGGCGAAGAGAAGAGACAGGCCAGAGAAAACGACAGAAAGTGTCCAAAGTTTCGGATCCAGTGTTGCCAACTTGGCGACTTTGTCGCTAGACTTAGCGACTTTTCAGACCCCCCTGGCGACTTTATTTCTCAAAAGCGACTAGCGACAAATCTGCCGACTTTTTCTGACCATGGGAAGCAATGTTAATGTGTTGAATCCCAAAGCATTTGGCAATAAATTGGTTCGGCTGATGCCGGTTTTCTCTACTTGCTTGTCTAATCCAGAGAGGTCTGACGGTCACAGCGCTTCCCACACAGCGTAGCTCCCTCCCTCCGCTGAGAGCAGGGACTGTAGGATAGGGTCCACTTGTAATTGCTACCGGCGTACGCCGAAACTGGCCTGGGTGGGCGGAGTCAGCACTTAATATTAAAACGGGATGAGATGAAGGCTAGTAAAGAATGCACGTTAATTATGGCTATATGTAATGGCTAGTTAAGAACGTAAATCAATATGGTGGCTAGTTATGATGTCCCTAAGTTAGCTAAGTTTTGCTCAAGAAAATAACCACAGAAAATAAAATGCTGCAGTCAATTTGTGAAAGCCTGAGCTTCATTCATGTTATTATTATGATAGTTACACACACACACACACACACACACACACACACACACACACACACACACACACACACACACACACACCTACAGTGATGCATAAAATACCCCAGAAAGCAAAATATCAGGTGGTGTAAGTAGCAATTGGAGCCTAAAATGCACCAGTCCAATACAGCAGGTATATTCAGTTTAGTTTGATTGCAGTGAGTAGGGTCAGCAGGTGTAGGGCAACCCTTCAACATAGTAAATAAATGTACATTAGCCAGTCTTATGAACTTGTATGATATTTAGGCCTAGTAATAAATATCAATAATAATAATTATTTCACCTCGTTTTCAGTAAATCACAGTGTCGTATGGACAGCTTCGTGCGGACAGCTTTTCTCTTTTGTATATTTACTATTGCTCTTTAATAAAGCAAAAGTATTTCTTATCTGATTAATCGATGGAATAATCGGTAGAATACTCGATTACTAAAATAATCGATAGCTGCAGCCCTAGTTGTCAGCATTGTGTTTCAACCTTGGTGTCAGTGACTATATCTGCTGTCCTCAACTGATGGTAGTAGCATCATTAAAATGAGATTTCCGTATCTCTGAGCAGTAGGACACCGCCGTGCCTTCTGGCCTGCGTCCAGCCCATCGGCAGACAGAGGTCACTCTCAGTGGGTTGCTGATTTGCGTCCATGCTGCTTGCTTAGCATGCTCCAGTTTGAGTATTTTCCCTTCCGTTCACCTCGTTTCCTCCCTCACCCTGTGGTCTCTCCATGATGGAGAGAGCCTGCGGTAGATGGGGAGGGAGTGAGAGCAGGGGGGTGAGAGACGTGAGTATCTGCAGCTCTCGCCTGCTTACCATGCCAATACTAGAGGACTCTCAATAAGAGCACTCCTCTCCAGTCCTGCACACTAGTTGTGTAGAGGAAAGAGCACATTGAAATACCAAGTGGGAGATATAATCTTATTAATTGGGAGTTACTACATCCTTTGTACAGTGTGTTTTGATAGGTATTTGTACTACTAGACACCATAGGGTAGATTAGCTACTCATTTTACCCTGTTGCATGAAAGAATTGTACTTGCTGTACATACCACCTGACCTAGTTTAGCCGTAGTTTGGCCTTATTGTTCCAGTAGGCCACAACCTACAGTTAATACTGTGGATTTATGCTGTAGTTAGTGGAGGTAAGACTGCACAGTTTGGGTCACTCAGCGGGCGAGCTTAGATCTGCCGCAGGTTTGCCCTAGGCTCTTCTCTCTACCCAGCAGCCATTGCACGCTAACCTGGGAGAGAATTACCCATATCCGAACCCTGGGAAAGCTCTGTACCCATAAAGGTACACAAACACACACTGCTCCATTTTATAACTTAGAACATTGTCTTTTGCGTACATTTTTCACTCTACAAGTATGGTCTTCTCTTCACATTGAGTTTTCCAATTAGCGACACACACACGCTATTGAGGACAAAGGGCCAGCAGGGTTACATCATTGGAATGTTCCTGGTGTGTGTGTGTGTGTGTGTGTGTGTGTGTGTGTGTTTGGCTGCGGCTGGGGTTAGGGCTGTGCTACCCTTATGTAAGCCCTTCAAAGAAGGAGGAAAGGACTACAGAAATCAGCCTAGAATCTCTCCTGCACTGTCACACACATACATACATACACAAAAACCATCTTCACGCAGACGGTAGGTGCACAGTAGATGAGTTTAGCAGTCATTAGTGAACTTTATGTGAACTCTCCTCACTATACTGCGTCTTTACAGAGCTCTTGGGTCTCTAATCTTATCCTTGGACATATTTCACGTCATATTTACTGAACACTTGGCTTTGTTTGCGATAATGCTAATATGTCTGGTGTCTTATCAAGTTGCCATTTTGAAATTTCTAATGCAGTATACTGATCCAGACTGCTATTGAATAAATTCTATTCTCAAACTTCTGATGGATACTGTATTGCTACTGCGTGATGCTATTGAACGGTCTGTGTTATCTATCCAGATATATCATCCTGTGTACTGGAATATTCTGCCCTTAGCTGTTATTGAGGGAGCAGTCGTGCAGCCTCTAAGCGGTTTTATTTCTGGTGATTGAAATAGAAATACAATTGTACCTCTTATGAAAAGGCATTGAGAACCCACTGTGGAATAGCTTAGCCCTGTGTCATCTTTATGTGGCTGTCCATCATTTTTATTACATTACTTTTTGCATATTATTTTGTTTTATTGCTCAGATGAAATTACTAAATGCATGGGAGTCACAGAGACAATTGTGGCATGTTACGTAAATCTGGTCAGATCATCTTGGATCAACAACACAATGTTGAAACATGGAGTGACTGCCCCTGTGTCTCTTGCTTTTAGCATTAGCAGTGGTTGAATTTTTGTGGCAAATACCAGAGAGCAAAATCACTCCTGTTTCACCTAGTTTTTACCCCACTCTTGCTAAAAGCAACATATGATTATGACCTGGGGAAAAAATAGGAATTATCCTTAAATTGCTGCTGACAAATTGCACTAGAAAAGCCACAAAGTCCATAACCACTTTTCAGCATAGTCATAATACACTCTACTTAATATACTCTACATGTAACGCTCCAATGTAGATTGCCAATTTGCTGAATTTCTATTGCAGTCCTTTCTCATCCTGTCCCAAATATCTGATGTTGTCTCTGTTTGTCTCTAGTGTACGCCATCCGTGAGGCGGCCACCTGTAACCTGATGAAGCTGGTGGAGAAGTTTGGAGCGGAGTGGGCTCAGAACACCATTGTGCCCAAGGTGCTGGGCATGGCCAACGACCCCAACTACCTCCACAGGATGACGACTCTCTTCTGCATCAATGTGAGTCGGAGGCCTTGGCTCCCAAAAGCCCCATACAGTCCGCCAGCCTCTGTCTAAATTAGATTAATATATTTTCTTGTTATTTCCCCCTTGCCCATCCGTCATGTCTAAACGTTGCCTGTGTTGTGTCTCTCAGGCTTTGTCAGAGGCGTGCGGTCAGGACATCACCACCAAGCAGATGCTGCCTGTGGTTCTTAAGATGTCCAACGACCAGGTGGCCAATGTACGCTTCAACGTGGCCAAGTCCCTTCAGAAGATTGGCCCCGTCCTTGACAGCAAGTATGTTGTCTGTGTGATTTCAGCATCAGCCCCTCTCCACAATAACAAAGATACAATGTTTCATTAAAATCATGGGACAAGCGGTGCATGTGAATATATCTTTATCCTGTGTGTTCGTCTCCAGTGCCCTTCAAACAGAAGTGAAGCCGGTGCTGGAGAAGCTGGCCACAGACACAGACATGGATGTCAAGTACTTTGCCCAGGAGGCTATCAGTGGTAAGCATTTCTCTCTTCTTCCTTTGGCACAGCTTATATAAACTTTGTGTGAAGTGAATTATTAAGCAATGCTGCACATATGCATGCAGAACTGCTTTCTGTAGTGAATAACATTAATTCCCTCTTTCTCCTCTCTCTCCACAGTTCTGGCCCTGGCATAACCCACCCAGCATGGCTAAACCAGACAACCACCCAAAACCACAACGCCAACACTTTTACAAGATATTTATTGATGTTCAGGAACAACTGGTTAATGTATAGAGAAAGCTGTTAACAACTGTTTTATCCTTTTTCTTTTTCATTTTTTACTGTCCAATGCGTAGTCCATGTCCAGGCATAGCACAGGCTTCCTTCGTTAACCTTTCCCTTTGCTGTAAATGGGTGCTTTAACAAAGGCAACGTGTGATGAAATTGCATTAAGTGGTGCATGCTGACTAATGTGCTACTGTACTAGCTAGGCATCGCTAATCAGAACCCCTCTCACATTCCTCCCTTTTACATCCTCAGCCACTACTGTACTTTAGCCACGGCCGTTGCAGCATACCACTTGTCTATATTCACTACCTAGCACCTAGGGCCGTGCTAGCTGTCTCTGCTGTGCTAGGCGCATACTTTCTGCTGCAGATGGTGGAACATGCTGTTTATTTTGCTGAGCCGCCTCCCGAAACAGCCCTTTGATAGCCGTCTTCTCCCCGGAGACACTGGTGTTGCTCTCAAGAGAAATGATGGGAAGGTCTGTGCAGTTCTAGTAGAGGTGTTCTTCCTTCCACCAAGCTAAACCTTTTGTGTCTCTTGAATGGTCCACAGTATTGTTTCTTTACAAAGCTCTGGTAAAGAAATATGGGTGTGCCCATTACTGCATGTTAACAGATGAACCCTTTCAAAGGTTGCTTGTACTCATCAATCTCTCAAAAGGATGGTGTCCTTTTCCCAAACCCACTCACCCAGCTACCCTTCTCTTCTGTACTGTTTGTTCTCTGCTGCAACACGACTAAGATTGAATTGGTCAAACAAATGAATTGCCTCAGCCCAATGTTCCAGGATTAAGTAATAGGGACCAGCTCAGTCATCAAGTGTTGCTCATAATTGTTCCCCCTCCAGCCCCTCAGTCATTTGGTTATGTGCAAGGGTGGGAAAAGAAATAGTCGGTGGTTGTAATTTTCTGCAATATGTTCTCGTCATTGCTCTTAATCTTTGTGCCAATGGTTTTGACAAGCAATGGCGTATTCTTTTAGTATGCTTGGGTAAAGTAAACAGTTTTCACTTGTCCTATTCTGTAACGAGCCAGCGTTGCCATGTTCTTTTCTGTAAGGGACACATTATTCCTTGGGTGTTAATGGGATGATAGAACTAAATTGACCACAGCTATCAGGGCTGTGGGATTGAGGGAGACAACAAGGCACTCCTCATGTCCCGGTTCCACCCAGTTTTCCCTGAAGGTCATGCCTGTTTATTCCTACTGTATTTAAAAGCATAAGGTCAGTGAATGTTTAGGCCCATCCAATGATCTTTGCTTACAAATCTATACATGGTGGAAAACAAGTGCATGCTTTCAAAGAAAGTGGGATGGGGACATAGAGCATGTGTACGGAAGGCTGCATAATGTTTTATTATGGGGTGGGAGCTGGGTGGTTATGGGCGGGTTGAATAAATGTATTGTCTGTGTTGAAAAAAGAAACTTGTCTCTCCTTGAACTGCTCCCGCTGTTCCCTTCTCCCCGTCTCCTCTCATTTTGTTCTCTTAAATAAACCTTGATTGTTGATTGTCCTATATCATGAAGACTGTGCTCTTTTATTTTTATTTGAATTGTCTTCACAATTGGGATGCTGTACTACTGTATCTTGATCTGAATAAAGTAACACAAAGAGATTTGTTTTAGTGGTTGTGTACCTCAAGGCCTTGTTTCACAGTAATTGCCACTTAATCAAGCCATCTAATGACAAGCAACAGGAAATCACCATATTAAATCAGCCACTTCATTTAGTTAAATCTGTTCATTTGGAGAGAGAATGCACTAGTGAGCTGTCGGCAAACTGTTACGATTAATGTTTAAGCTGAGCCAGTGCAGCTGTTTCAGTGTTAAACCTGTCTCTCTCTGCTCCAGCCATACAGACCCAAGAATATGTGGGATTCATTTCAGATGTTCCTCTTCTCATATTTGGTCAGCTATGACCTGGTAGGCAGCTGCTGTGGAGATGAAAGCACGGGTCCCCAGGGTTGTTTTGGCCACGGGGAACCATGCAGCGCAGGGCAGGAGCTGGAGCTGACACCCGCCCTCATCCTTACTATTGCTGGGTAGAGAAAAGGCTCAAAACAAGGGCTGGGCTGAGAATGGATGTTTTGCATGTTATTTTCCAGCAAGAGCTATCTGCATGTAGAATAGATATGATCTTTGACTTTTCACATGATTAGCATAAGTCTCTGCCGTTTTAGAGTTAGACATAAGAGTGCACAGAACTTGTCAGGGTTTTCAGCGGTGGTAATATTGCAAATTCGGTTCTATTTTGTTCATACTGCATGCAGCAGACCTTAGAAGCACTGTGTTAGAAGCACCATCATTTTTGTTGATTCCAAATGAGCCGTCAGCAGCGGGGATTAGGGCAATAAAGGGGCTGTGCACGCACCCACGTCAGATGGCAGAGATCCTTATTAGAATCTGAACCCTGCTTTTTAATCTCCTCAAATCTCCCATCAGCCCTAGTCAGGGACGCGTGCCCTCCCAATCCCCCACCCACCCCTCCGACTGAACCTCATCGGCGGAGTATATGTTATGCAAATGTTATGCAAAGGTTGGTTTATCTATGTCAGCACATTATGGTACAGTGGAACAGAGAGCGCCTTGAGGGCTGTGAGTTCAGCGGCAGTAGGGGAGGATGTGCTGCTGAAGGAATAGTGGTATGGACTGGTAAGTGAGTAGCAGAAGGAGGGTTGCTGGTGGACGGAACAGCTGGAACCCCTGAATAGATGGAGACCACTGCTGGGATCCAGTTATCCATTGCAGTGCAGCCACAACCAAATCACGCTTCTGCAGGTATATCAGACTTTATGAAGATTGTTAGTCTTTTGCTTTTTTTTTTTCTTCACAGAGCCGGTGATCCAGACGCTGAAGAACATGCAAAGCTATGAACTGCAATTTTCCTTCAACAGAAAAATCTTCATTAAAACATGATTACTTTAGGGCTGGGGTTAATCCGTGTCTAAATCCACTTGAGTTCATGAGGCAGTAATGAAACAGCAGCAACCTATTTCCTTCTATTTAGATCCTGTTATTTGGGGGGGATTTTCAGCAGCCAGAGCCCTTGACGGCGCTGAGAGCCCTGACGTCAATGCAGCTGCCTCTCAGGACCGTGTCATTTATAATGAAAGGAGTCAAGCAAGGCCCCCGCTCAGCCAGACACACACACAGTGAGGTCAGACACTCTCAGGGTGACAAATGACAAACATGGGTCAGGGAGAACAAGAGCGTTGGCCAGCTTATTCTGCTTAAGTCACCTTGTCATTTCTGCAACCTCCCCCCCCATCTCTCTCTCTCATGTGGTAGGAATAGAGACAAAATGAAGGAGGTCTAACCTGTTTGCTCATATGGTGTGTCTGTAATGTCCAGCCCAAGGCCTGAGGGAGTTGGTTTTCCAGACACTACTGGGTCATCTGCACTGGGAGCTCTGACTCTGTCCATCTGCCGGCCTGCATGTGTTCAGCATGTATTCAGAGACATGGGAATGAAGCAAAATAATGGGGAACACATGGCTATAAGTACAGCCTGACCTTCAGTGAAGTCTTGATTTTATATAAGCATCTCAGTGCTGAAACAATCGTCGTTCCTCTGCCTTACTGTGGCAACTCGCGTCCAGCGTCTGTACACACTAAACCATATAGACCATATACAACTAATCCAATCCTTGAATGCTGCACAATGTCAGAAAGTTGTTTTTTTTTCCTTCTTCGTTCTCCTGCACCATACTGACATTCCTAGCTCAAGTATTTGTCGCCGAGCCTGTTTTCAGTGCAGCAGTAATCCTGAACAGTCCTGTGATCTCCTGCTCTAAAGACGCAGTAGGATGTTGTCATCCACCCTCCTCCTGTTGTCATGGCGACCATTGATGTCATTACAGTACTCCCTGGTATGATGAGTGAATAGGCTTCTCTGATGGTGTGATATTATATTGAAAAAGGAGATTACCACTGTCTGTCCTCTTATCAGCTCTCTCTCTCTCTCTCTCTCTCTCTCTCTCTCTCTCTCCCGTTCTCTTCCCCAAGAGTGTCTGTGACAGGCAGCCTGCTTGAGATCTCAATAGCAGAGAATGGCACTGAGTACACACTATAAATAACTGCATTATACTGGAGTAAGGCCTTCGCTTGAATCCTGGCATCTTTTAAGGGAATTTGTTGTGAGGCTGCACTTTTCAAATATAGAATCAAAGTGCCAAACTATCCTTTACGTTTTATTTGGTTTTATTATTTTTATCTGTCACACCAGAGCAGGTAGTGGGAGGTGTCATCTTATCAACTTACTTGAAGGAAGGGATGAGGTAGGGAATAAGGAAGTGTTTTTGAATTTTTTTTCAGCCAAGAGCTCATGGGTGCATCCCGGTTAAAGCTGTTCCTTTAAGTGCAGCATCAGCACAGAGTCAGATTCAGTTTGAAGGTAGTCGATGGAGTGCGCAAGGCTACATACATCGAGTGAAATCTTATCTGTGGAAGGGGGAGTTTATGAGGGCATGAGTGAAACCGGGGTGAACGTGACCCATCCCGTGTTTCAGACTTACCAGTTTGGCCCAGCAGTGACAACAATGTGTTGTGCACACAGTCTGATCCCAGGAAAAGAAGTGAGACCCTGGTTTCCATGAACAGATTGACCCCCCTTCACCCACCTCTGGCTGTGTATTAGTGGGATTAGCTGTTCTCTGTCTGAGTGGACTGATTGGATTGACGTGTTCTCTCTACATGACCCTTTTCACAAAAGAGAGATCGGCCTCTGCACTCCAGTAGCACTGGGGAAGTCCTTTTTTTCCTCATTACACACTTTGCTCTGAATGTATTCATGGCACTACGCTGCATTAACGATCCTGCAGCTTCTCCTCAGATGCGTAACTCAAGTCGTCCAATCGGAGCTCAGCGCGGGACAGGCCCCCTTTGGCTGCACTTTGTCTTTACTGTGAGAGGGGTGTCCGTTTTAGTTGGCTTAATAAATATTGACAGGCGATCGCCATGGAGATGAACTAAATCTGATGCCAGATCAGTGATCTCAGCGGTGGGGTTAAGGCCTCAGCTCTTATCAGTGGTGGTGAATTATTCAGTTTCTCTTCCAGCCCGTTACACCAGTGTGCAGAGCATAAAAGAGCACTGTAAAATGCTGCAGCGGGGCACAGTTGGTTGTACAATATAGGGGCAGGCCAGCTACTAAGTTCACTGTCAGGTCACTGTGTGTGTGTATGGGGGAGTGTGTGTGTGAGAGAGCCCATCGGCCGACAGTCAGGCCAGTCAGGAGAGGTGAAGATCGATGCCGGTTCCAGCTCAGAAGGGTGTCAGTGTCGGGTGTAATGGTGGAATAATAAATAATAAAACCAACAACGCTTCACTAGCATGTGTGTGTGAGCATTACTCCTATGGGTGTGTGTATATCTTCATTTTGTGTGAACACTACTGATTTTGTGTAAATACTCCTCTGCTTGTAACCAAACCTAGCTCAAATAGTACTTGCAAATGATTCTTTGCGTTTTTGGTTGGAAGAATAGCAGATGGGTGGAGTTTACTGTATCAGGACAATTCAAATACTATCCAGTTAAGTCGTCAATCACAGAAAAGTAAACTAAAACTATCTTTCAAATACTTCCTGTCATTACCTAAACGTTCTGGTACTCATTGTATTGTCCCAGCTGGCAAACCACCCATCTGGTACACACTGTACAGCTGCATAAGTCTTGTTAAGATAGCGCTATGGAATGCCATGTTGGAATTATGCACGGAATTCACGATCACATGGAACGACGGAATGTGCTCCACTGTTACTGTGCCTCCATTAGGCCTATCAACACAGCAGAGAACTACTTAGAAAGGGCGATTGAATTAAGCAATAGTCGAACACGACAGAACATAAACTTCAGAAGTGATGTAACACAAGCCGCCCTATAACAATAACGCTGCCTTGGGTGCCTTTTGTTCTGGTTGAAATGATTTCAGGTTCAGGTATGACTCAGCAGTTTATATGAAGCACTCGGCGTGATTCATTTTCCCAGGTCATTAACCCACGCCTACACCATGCAACACTGGGACCCCGTCAGACGAGAGCAATTTATAGTTACAGGACAATTGGATTATGTGGAAAAGGTATGGGAGTGTGTGTGTGTGTGTGTGTGTGTGTGTGTGTGTGATGTAGAAAATACTTAAGTGTAAGCTCTGTAACTATATGTCTACACCCACCATGAACACAAAGGAGTAATTTCATACACTGTCACAACAGCGACAAACAACAAATTACGTGACTCATGAACACACAAAAAAGAAACTCCCACACGTTATTATGTTCAATAAACCTTTTTTAATCTCAACAGCAAGTTAGCTTATGTGTGGTCAACATCAATGAAGGTAAATATAAAACTGGATTTCTATTGATAGATTGATGTGTTTTTTTTTGTTGTTTTTTTTTTTAAATCAGCAGGAGGTGCAATTATGATACTTGGAAACACGTCCACTAGAATCTTCATTACTTTAGTCTTCAAACTAGAGAAATATTGCTATAATACTTTTAAATGGCATATACTGATTGACCAACAAGAGAAAGCACGGTAGAGAAGCTGACAAAGAAGCTCCAAAACTCCACACGGTGGGTCGTACAGGGAAACTTCTGAGGGACTTTGGTTTTGTACCTTTGTAAAACCTGGCTCTACTTATTTTCGGAAAGAATCCCCTCCCCCCAAAAAAAAAAAAATCATATAATAATAGAATAAACAAACAAATGATAAGAGGGTCCGACCAGAAATAATGCTGCTATTCAAAATCTTAATTTAGACTGAAAATAAGAAAAGTAAAAGGCACACTGAACACTATTCACGTCCAACACAAAATTCACCTTGGTGCGCATGAGAGTGCACACGAGATTCTCTACACCCCTAATTTGTACAAAGCACACTTATCGCAACCTGAAAAAAGTGTCACCCTTTCTTGGATCTTTTCAAATCAACAATCAGATAAAGTGTTATTGTGTCTGGTCTTTCTTTGAAAGAAAATGTGTTTTGTGTCCATTATTGGGGGGAAGAGAGAGGAGAAAGGTGTTTCCTACAGATTGCGGTTTGTTTCATCTACCAGGAAACAGTAGACCAATACAAACCTTTTCCACCACTGCCACAACCACCTCCTCCTCTCTCGCTACATCTCATCTTCCCCTCCTTGTCAAAGTGCTCCAGTATTTAACTTCCACAGATCATCCTGTAGGTATTCTAGCCCGACCATTACCAAAAGAAAAAAGAAAACACCTAAAGGAAAAATCCACCCTTGAATACTCTTACACTGTTATATATCATCAATCTGTAATGTTTAATGCATTCCAGAAGTTTTGTGTGTAATTTACATTTTTGCTGTACCCACTTTCTCTCAACTCTTCCTCGTCTACTTCTACTTCAGATAGTGACTTCCTTTGTTTCCCAGAGTGACATTTGACAATCCTCAGAGAAGGGGCGTGAACTTGTTTCTTTCAATCAAAGGTGAGCGTATGGGCATATAAAGCTAGCTAGCCAAGTAGTTTGTGAACAATAGGGCGTTTCTATAAGACCTGTCCTACAAGACCTGTCTTGCAACATGTCTTGGCTGCATTGCATTATGGCCTATGAGGCCATTGTCTGTGGAGAAGTTGGTATCTCTGCCTCTTCTACAATGGTGAGCAGAAAGCAATTTCTTTTCAATTCTGAGGGACTGAAACCAAAACCTGACGTTTACGTTTATGTTTTAGGTAGCTGAACAGTTTTTTGTCAAGAGCTGTTTTTTGTGTTTTGAGGTGGATTTTTCTTTTAAGTCTCTCGAACAGGACTGCAACCACAGCTGGTCCATATGGTCTAGCTATCATCAAAGACTGTTGACTGTAACGATAAACAATCCTAGTCATACAACGGGCAGCGATGCTTCTGAGTCTGATTGAAGACATCCCCTCAGTCCAGTCTACTGACAGGGTGACAGTCTTGTTTGAAGGCTGATCTGACTACACACGGTCCTACAGTTTAACCCATGACCACCAAAGGTCTTGCAGTCTGGTCGATGGTCACAGTCCCAATAAAGTCAACCCTCTGACCTTCACCATCCTGTTATTCCAATGAAAAGTCGTTTTTTTTTCCATCATCATCTGTCAGAGAAGATACATCTGTGCGCTTCAAGTAGATTCAACACAGTCCAAGTGCTGTAAAAAAAAAGAAAAGAAAAAAAAAGCCCTCTCCTCTTGTTGCAGGCTTGCTGTCAGTCAAAGAGCCGTGGTGAGCCACTAGTCCAAATCCAGTGTCAGGTGACTAATGTTCTGCTGGTCTTCGTCTCACAGCAGCCACAACGTCAGAAAGAAAACATTCCTTCATGAAAACTAATTTAGGGAATCTTTTAGGGGTCATTCCACTATTATGAACATGATTAGACATTTTATCATTAACACAACACATAGGCATGACCGGAGCTAAGGATGTAAACTGGAATTAAGCCATCACCTATAAGCTACAACTCTGCACCGGGGAAAAGCACAGTTTCTGTAATCTGTTGTCTTGATAAAGCATGTATGTACTTGATATGGAACGGAGACATCAAAACAGTGTTTGTCGCTGTCAGTATTGACTGATGTGATGCACGCATCATGTGATGCATGCAGGAATTTAAATGTGAAGTGTATCAATTGTACAAACAAAGACAATCACACTCAAATGTGCACACACACACACGCACAAACACACACACACACACACACACAAACACACACACTCTCCCCAGGGCCAGTGAAAGATTATCTCCTGGTTACATCATCAGCTCCAGTGATGTCGATGCTGATGACTCAGAGGTCCCAGGAACCAATCAGAGTTGGCTGTACAGGTGAGGCTTCCTTTCATAATCCCTCAACATCAAGGATTAATATTGCTTCAATATTGCCACAAAAATAGAATAATATCCACTGTCTAACACCGCAACTTCTTAACCAAGCGTACGTTAATTACATTAGCCCTCATTTATCAAGCAAACGTATGACCCAATTCAATTTTAAAATATAAACACGCGGCTATTTCCCCCGCATAAACTGGTATTTATCCTCATTTGAATCTGGCCGTACGAGTCGTACGAGTTAAATCAAACCCAAAAGCGTGTACAATCAGATGGAAAGGTGGAAAAGCGGTTCAGTAGTGTAAGAAATAAAACTGGATCAGTAGTTAAGTTATAAAAACACAGAGAAACAAAATAAACTTTGTATTATTTATCTCACATAGCCTACACCAAAGCCTGCTGCTTTATGAATCTGGTTATTTCTATTATTTCATTGCTCGATTAACTGACATATTTATCTTGGAGAGAGTTTACTAAATAGGCAGTTTCATCGCTGTAGAAAGTAGAAGTGTAGCACATGCTCAACAAATGGCAGGAAGATGGTGCATTACTCTCCATCCTTGTATTTAAATCAGCATGTTTGGCTATCGGTTTAGTCAAGTCATCGGTTGATTTCATTTGAGGATACTGTCAAATATACTGTATGTTAGTGTTGAAACCTGTGCACTCATGAATATGACCATCATGTTGGCTCTTGCGCTCACATCAGTGTCTAAGAAAGTTCTACAAGTCGGACAAGATCGGTTTCTTGCAACCATCTTGAACGCTTGAATTTGCGGTGATAACGACGGTAGCATGATAAATGAGGGCCATTTTCTCTTGTTCAGTTTTTTTCAGCTATTGAAATTCAAAAAAATGCACAAAAGTGTTTTGAGAACCAGTCTATTGTTGTTGATGGTGTCCTATTTTCAATACAAAAAGCACTGCCAGCCATTGTGCTTTTGGTTGCCAGTCAGTCAGTCCAAAATAAGTTCACCTCCAAACCATTTCCAAGTGAAATGCTGCACACCGGCAGCCTCCGGGATCTGCAGCATCCTCAGGCTGCACGGTGCAGTCCTGAAGAGCTCGTCACCTCACAGGTGACACAACATCCATTCCAGCAGCAGCCTTTCCCAGTCAGCCCGGCAAAGCCTTGGCACAGGTTGTGCCACGCCAGGCCTGTTCCTGCCTTACAGAGCTGGTGAGAACGAGAACAGAGGAGGAGAGGGAGACAGGGAGGTAGGCTAAGGGAGGATTTTGGTAGAGAGGTTTTCTGAGGTTCATCACAACTAAGAAGTAGAGTTTGTATTAGTCGTACAAAAATTAAACACTTTTCCTTCCCTGTTGCTACCCTTATGGCCTCCGCTTACATCTCCATTCTCTCTGCTCTTAATGCTGTGTAGGTTCTCATTGCTTAATACTGCCTTCTATTAACCCCTGCAGCTGGCTTCAGTTGACCAGTACAAAGCCATGCTGGGAGTCCACTGTCTCCATCATCTCACTGTCCAGGAGCGAGCTCTGGAGCTCAGGCAGGGCCAGTCCTTCGTACTGCCCGGGCCCAGCCAAAGCCCCGGCCTCGGCCCGGGAAACCTCTCCCAGGGCAGGTAGGGGCAGCGGGCCGGGGTCCAGGGGGAAGTCATACTGCTCTGGGTAAAGTGCCTCAGTGGAAGGTCCCAGGGCCTGCTGCTCACAGCCCGGGGGGTAGCTGTAGCCCAGGCCACCGGCGGAGGCCTCATGAGGCTGCGGGTGGTGGAGTTGGTGGTGCAGGTGGGGTCCGGGCGACAGGTGTTGGGTGTAGTGGTGGTGGCTCATGTAGGGATCATACAGCAGGCCCTCCCCCGGCTCCATCAGGGGGCCCAGGCCCTGGGGGTGGCTGAAGGGGGGGGAGGCCTGAGGGCTGCCCTGCTGCTGGGGCTGCGGCTGGTGGGCTGCCGACATGGGGGGGCCCTGAGGGGAACCGGGCGACGCTGTCGGGTCCAGGGCGGGGCCTCCCGGGGGATAGGAGCCCTCCGCTATCTGCATCTGGTTAAAGTAGGCCTGCAGTCCCATGCCCTGTGACTGCTGCTGTAGGTACATCCTCTTCTGGTTCAGTCTGTGGTGAGAGAGAGGCAGAGCCTAGTTAGATCAGGACCACACTGTTCAGCTCAACACAAGAGACAGGCCCACACAGCAAGAGCAATATATGAGCAAAATTAATGGAGAGGCATTTTAGAAGTGTGGGCAGAATCAGAATGATGGAGGGAACAGGAAAAACATTATCACTATAAAATGGGAAACAAGAAGAGAGACGTCATTCAAATACAATGCTTCCTATAGAATTGTAGATGTGGGGGGTGGGGTCCAGTAGGTGTTGTGCAATTTAATAATGGCTCTTATTTAGATATGTATATAATGAATGATACATTTATACATACATACATTTTTGCTGTAATTGTTTTTTAGGGGGGATAAGGCAAAGGTGATTTAATTTCTAGCTGTGGGGGCAATTTTCCAGCTGTAGAGGGCCACCACAGCTAAATGAATGCAAACAAAATTTGCAAACAGTGTAAGAAATAATACAACAGTAAAGAGTCTAAAATGAGATGTGTGGCAGTGATAGTTGTGTTGAAGTTATAACATGGTTTACCTGTGTTCCTGCAGCTGTTGCTCTAAGCTTCGAGGAGTCTCCTTACAGAAGAGCTGGCTAGCAGGACTGTTAGCCAAGACGCTGGCCTGCTGGACACAAGAGAGACTGGGACTGATTACTCTACTCAGGATAACTACCATGGCAACTAGCTAAAATTTCTCAGCAAATTCAGCTGCTGCTCCTTACATTTCTAACAGATATCACTGAATGTTAGGCAAAAGGACCTTTTGTTTTTTAAACTACGATAAGACGGGCTGCAACAGCCTAAGCACACAAGCAATGATAGAGGTGGAATGTAGCAGGCTTTAACAAACTTGGATGAACCTGCTCATCAGTGGTGTTACACAGTACCTGTAGCCTGTGAGTGAGGTACTGCGTCTCCAGACTCTGTCTGCGGGACAGGAGTGGTGGCTGGGGCCCACCCTGGTATAAAGCTAGGTTCTCCTGCTGCTTGGATGCCTCACCCTTCAGTCAAAGACACAAAGCAGGACATGTGTTACAACAAGGGATGTTCATGTCCATGTACACGCATGCACAAGGACAAACACACGCAAATCCCCTCCACTGTAAGTTAATGAAGTCGTGTGTCGGGGTCGGCGTGCTCCATCATGTGGTCTAACGGGATTATCCATGCCGTCTCCTGTCTAAATGCCTTTGTGTTGACGGTTCAGCCAGATGCCTTACTCGAAATGGCATGTACCACAGGGATTACACATTAGTTAAATGAAATAAAAACAAATTAAAAGGATGATGGGCCCAAGCATCATAACCAACAAAGAGCTGCATTATTACATTATTGGAGATCGACAAATGGAAAACCTCCAGATCTTGTCTATTACTACTACTGATTTTGTGTGCTGTTTACAGTAAAAAGGCCTGTATGTCTTTCCTCAAACAGTGTTTCACTTGCATTCAGTGGTTTGTCTATGAGTGTGTGTGTGTGTCGATGTGCGTACGTGTGTGTGCCTTTGTGTGTGTGCGCGTTCAGTTTAGGCCTATTGAGTACCAGTCACTACTATGGTTAGTGTGAGTGACTTCAACAATGGCTGCATTCACTTTGGCCCAGGCTCCAGGCTCCAGGCCCCGGGGGACGGGAGACAGTAAACAAGCCACAGTTGGCTGCCTCTCCTGGGGTTACACAACAGCCTGGGGGGGCTGGGTTTTTCTGCACAAGGGGCGAGGATAGCGAGGGACTGGGGCTGAGAAAGGGTTTGGGAAGAGAAAGATCTTGAATGGGATGGAGTGTAGGGTAGGGTGTGTGTGTGTGTGTGTGTGTTTGTGTGTGATTATGCAGTACGGCTGACCTCCAGGAGGTTGTGCAAGTGGTGCTGCGGCCCCAGGGGGCCCATGGCAGCCCCTTCTCCAGAGCCCATCTGCTCCACCAGCATCTGGACCTTGTTCAGCTCCAGGATGCCTTTGGTCCTTGCCAAGTTCTGGAGGTGCTGCCGAAACGCAACCAGACCTGAGAGGGGATGATGGACGAGGACACACACACACATAATACCAATTATACAGTCGGTATGAGTCATTGCAGATGATCAATGGGATCACCTCTTCCTTCATTTTATAATGAGATGGTTACGGCTCTATCTTGTCAGCAGCGGAAAGTCAGTATCAAGCCTCTCTGACGTCAAGCCTCTCTCACACTGGTTGACTGGTTAAGCACTCTTCTTCGCCCCTACTGACAATGTGACTGGATGTACGTCATGAGCTAGTGTGGGTGTTGTGTTATTGTGTGAGTGTGTGTGTGTGTATGTGTGCGTGCGTGCAGACGCAAGTTGCTTTAATAAGATCCATCCAGTGGTGACTGGTGGTGGCTGTGAACGGTGGGACCTGACTCACCCTAATGGTGGGAGTTATTTAAAACCAGAGTCAGCACTCTGACGCAAAAGCATCCGCAGCTTCGACACGCACCAAAGAGGATCACAAAAAAAAACACAATACCAGGAATACCAACTGGGAGGGCATATTACTGAGTATCCATTTAGAGCTAGTGGAGACACTGCACATTTCCAAACTATGATTATAGTTTCTACTGGGCTAGAGTACAGGTGATTTCCAGCCACTAGGCACACACTCCTAAAGCTCTTAGTGGAAAAAGGAATGGAGAGGTGGAGGGAGAGCACAGGTTGTTGAACACTCCCTCTTGATATTTTAGTTTCTCTCTCTGGTACGGAGTAGAAAGACAAATCTGCCTGCTGCAGAATGAAACTTTAAAACGAGAGAGAGAGAGTAAGACAGAGAGGAGAGTGAGCGATGGTGAGGAAGACGGAAAGATCGAGTGAGTGAACGAGATAGAATTTTGAAGAGAACTTCCAAGAGAGGGAGGGAGAGAGAGAGAGAGAGACAGAGAGAGAGAGAGAGAGAGAGAGAGAGAGAAAGAGAGAGAGACGTGGGCTGAAACCTTCAAAGATCTGTCTGTGATTCACAACATGAATCATCATCATCATCATCGTCGTCGTACTTGTCAGAGACGGGAGAGGATGAGAGAAACGAAGGGAGGGCAGGAGGGAGAAAAAAGAAAAGGAAGTGTGTGAAAGAGGGGAGGGGAGGGCAAATGAGAGGGTGGGAATGAAGTACTTTTATCCTGGAAGTCAGTGTGTGTGTGTGTGTGTGTGTGTGTATGTATATGTGTGAGTGTGTAAGGGTGTGAAGGAGCAGCAGCAGCAGGGGTGTTGTGTCTGTGTAATGAGAATCAGAGCTCCATCTCTGACTGGTGCTCTGCTGCTCCCTGCATCCTACTGCCTCAGCCATATGCACCGTCACACTTTATGGAAGCCACCTAAAGGAGACAGGTCTGCTCTGGCGTTCAAAGGAATACTCCGTTATGCATCATCAATCTGTGCATGATGTTCAATGCGTTCCATCAGTTCCAGATATTTTGTGATTAAGTGCTGTAGTTTACTTTTTTGGTGTACCTACTTTCTCTCAACTTGCCTCGTCAACTTCCATTTCAGATAGTGATTTTCTACTTTTCCCAGATTGCCTTTCGAACTCGCCTGAACTTGTTGCATTCAGTCCATGTAGGTGGTGAGATCAATCCAGTCGACTAAAAGCGCAACTTGTCTTGGCTGCATTACATTATGGTCTATTGAGGCTATTGTCAGTGGAGAAATTGGTATAACTTCCTCTTCTATATTGGATTTCTCTCTGTATGATTGTTGAATGTCGGTGCAAAATGTCGGTTTACTGTTGATGTTTTAGACAGTTGAAAAATGTGCTGCTATCAAACTCCATTGTATCTATAAATATCTTGACATGGCATCATGTCCTCTACTTTAGTTATCTATAGCAATAAGAAAAATATATGACCAAACAACAAAATGAACCCAGAAATGCAAGGTACATTGCCAATAGCTGTTTTTTAGGAGTTTAGGTGTTTTAGGAGGGATTTTTCCTTTAATGGTGATTGCCTATGACTAGCAAGGAACTTTATTGTCTTTCAACAGTTCTTTGCAGCCTCTTCTCACCTCATCCATAAAATTGCACAAAATGAGTGAGACTTTCCAACGGGGTAGTGCTTAATGAGGGCTAGTGGTTAATGAGGTCATCCCCCAACTGGAGGGCCCAGGTTCGATCCCATGTGTGTACCTGCCCAAGTATTCGAGAAGAAGATACTTAACCCCTGCCTGTTCCAGGGGAGCTGCACTGGCTGGCTGACCAGAGGTTACAAAATTGATTTTGAATGCATACAGATGGGTCATTCAAGTGAATATGGAAGAATGAAGTGATATAAAAGGGAATAAGGTGGGAGCGCTGGTACCGACCTTGGGTGAGCGAGGTGTCGGAGGCACGGCGCCCCTCTCTGAAGCTGATGGGGGAGCGGTTGTGAGCCTCCCTGCGCTGGGAAGTCAGGGCAGCCATGGCCGGGTTGGCGGGCCGAGCGCTCAGGAAAGGGGGAGGGGTCATGTGCGGGGCAGAGCTGTTGGCCAGTACCACTTCGCTGAGAGAGGGGGGGTCCTCCAGCAGGCTGAGGTCGCTGTGCATGGAGCCCATGTCGTAGCCCATGTCCGAGTCCACGCTACCCAAGGAGGGGTTGTGGCCGAGAGTAAACAGTTTACCTGGGGGACAAAAAAAGAATTTGAAGGAAGGTGATTTTTTAAATTTTTTTATTCAAGTACATTGTTTGTGAATAGTGTGTGATCCAGAAAAACAGTTACTACTGTTTTTATTAGCACAGCGTGTTTTTTTATATATTTCTTTGTAAAATATGTGTAGATGCATGCTACTTACACTACCAGTCAAAAGTTTTGACACACCTGATTGAATGTACTATGTTTTTCATCATCTTAAAGCCATTTTGATCTAAAGGCTTATGCTTAAATGCTTGAAATGTGTTTTTTAGACAAATATAAATAGTGAAGTTGATGTGAATGTCTTTCTGAAGCCTTTGCCTTTCAATCAAGGCAAAGGGTCGCTATAATTTAAAGAATCTAAAATATAAGATAGTTTTGATTTAACACTTTTTTGGTCACTGCATAATTCCATTTGTGGTATTTCATAGTTTTGATGACTTTACTGTAATTCTAAAGTGTGGAAAATAGTAAAAATAAAGAAAAATGTGTGTGTCCAAAATTTGACTGGTAGTGCAGACTAACGTGTGTGTGTGTGTTTGGGATGAAATAGCTGTGTGTTGGATCAACTGACACCATACCTTGGCTTGAAGGCCCTGGTTGGTTGGTGACCTCAGAGAGGGTGTGTCGGCGCTGGCCGAAACGAGCCGTCTGATAGGCCGAGAGCAGCTGGGCAGGATCGTCCTCTGTGTCGGGCTCCTCGGTCTCAATGCCCTCGTCGATCGACGTCTCCATCATGTTGCTAGGCGACGAGGTGGAGGACTTGCGGAGGACGATGGGGGGAGGCAGGGGGTCCAGTAGGCAGCCGTTCACCTAGATGGAAAGAGGGAGAGAAGGGGGGGGGGGGAGAGAGGGGAAGAAAGGAGGAAGAAAGGGACATGAACACTATGAATGACAGTCTCATGTCTTTAAGGTCATGCCACTCTCTTTTTATCGCCGTCTCACACACACGCAGGGGTGCACACACACACACACACACACACACAAATCAATCAACGTCATTTGTGTCATTGAACAGGGCAACTTGGATGGAGGAAAGCGACCACCATGCTGAGAATGAAGGCTCCACTGGTTACTCTCCTCACTCTCTTTTTCCCTCCATTTACCACAGTTGGTCAGATACTGGGAGAGGAGGGTATGTGTGTGTGTGTGTGTGTGTATTGCTGCATGCGGGATTGTGTGTGTTGGCGTGGAGGTGGAGGGTGGGGATAAAGGAATGCAGGGCCAGGAAGTGAGCTTTGACTGAAAGTGCTATGTGACTGACACACATACACACACACACACACACAGATCATCTGGATGAGTTGCCGCGGAAACCAGAGAGCCTGGTGTTGGTCTAGAAAGAGCAACTTTGCTCAATTCCCTGTCCCAGCGTTCTGCAGTGTGCTGGGCTAGGAATGCAGTTACTCAACACACACACACACACTCACACACACACACACACACACACACACACACACACAAAGAGAGGACAGGAGGGTAAAACGACATTGGGAAAGAGAAACGACAAGAGAAGGGGTGCGCAGGAGAAGAGAAGCAGAGGGAGAAGTTGCAGGAAGGAGAGGGGGAAGAGTAAGTGTAGAGGAGGAAAAGGCAGGGTGTAAAGAGAAAAAGCAAAAGAACTGAGAAATGAAATGAGAGAAGAAAAAGAAAGCAAAAGAGTGAAAAAAAGAAGAGAAAGGATGAGGTGCTGGCTGACGGCGAGGAAGTCGGCGAGGGTGCTGGAGCAGCGACAGCAGCTTCCTGTCCATGTGTGTTCACTCAGCTTTGCATTAGGTCACATCATCATCACAGGGCCGCTTACATAACCAGTTCACGCAGATAACACACACTCTGTCTGTCTCTCTGCTCTGTTCCGCTCGCCACAGAGGAACGATCACACACACATGTATACTGTACATCCACACATCCAAACACACATGTGCAAACGCATGTGCGCACACACACACCACTCTTTATATGCGCCAGGAGAGGGGGTGGGATGGAAAAGAAATGTTGAAGAATGATACTGTGTGTGACCATGTGTGTGTGTGCAGCCTTGCAGGGGGTGCGGGGCCGTCAACACAGACCACTGGTGTCTGTGTTCTGCAAAAGTCGGTCAGCTCGACAACAGGCCTGGAGGAAAAGGTCACTGGTTGGCACAGATAAACAGAAAAAGAAGAACTCAAAGTGTGTGAGTGCGTGTGTGTGAGAGTGTGTGTGTGTGTGTCTGTCTGTCTAGGAGCCGTGGAGGATAGGCAGCTGTCCTGTCTGATGTGAGTGCTGGCTGAGTGCTTACATAAGAGAACGAGTCAGCTGCACTCTGGCAGGTTGATGGAGCCAGCCAACGCTCAAAGGCTCAAAGGAGCCCAGCGTGCGCACACACACGCACACACACACACACACACACACAAACACAAGCATGCACTCACACATATACACATGCTTATCAAAGCCCATCACTGTCGAGCTCATGGGGATAATTTTTCAGGACACACTTTTGCAAGCTGAGAATGACCCTAATATCTCATAACTGATAACAACTTTCATAACCAAAAAGTAGCATGTGAATAAGCCATCATACGGGGGTAGTGGAGTAAAGCCCAGTGGCTAGTGATTCACAGCCTGGGGCTAAACCTGGGGCTAAACCTGGATAGGGGGCTCCAGGACCTGAAACACACGCACATGCACGCATTTATGCACACATAAAACAAACACACACACGGATATCCATGTCCCTAAATGGCAGGGCGACATACGGCTGCTACATTAAGCATCGGCCTGCTGTTACTGATGTCAAACCTACTTTGGGCGTGTTGACGTCCTCCACCATGAAGCTGTGCTCCGGGGGGCATGCGGACTGAGGGAAGGTGAAGGCATCGGAGGAGGTTTGGGGCAGGGCAGGAGAGCGCAACAGACGAACGCCCTGTGGGAGCAAACCCACCTGGCCTGAACCACTGGTCGACTGGAGGGAGGGAGGGAGGAAGAGAGAGAAAGAGAGAGAGACTTTGAAGTTCAAAAAACCCATTCTAATGCAGCAATCTAAATACACTTATCCGTATGTCTTGATAATAAAGCAATGGCAACAAAACTGAACTGCAATGAATTTGACTTTATAATACAGGCGAAGGAGCAAGAGAGAAGAAAAGAAAAGAAGAAAAGGAAGCCAGATGCTGGACGGACGGTGAGGGAAATGAAAGAGAAAAAAAACAATGCAGGTGAGAAGAGACAGTTGGGGGAAAAAAGAAAGAAATGGATGAATAATGTAACTGAGGGAGACGCATTAAGATCAAGGGTGAGTGAAAAAGAGTGGAAGAGAGCAGATGAGGAAAGAGACGAGAGAACCCGGGCCGGATAAATAAATGAATAGGACATGTCCGTCCGTTTGTTTGCTCGTGAGTGCAGGTGTGAATAACGGGGCTTTGATCAGGCAGGCGCACATGCTAATCCCCGTACACATCGTGCAGAACCCCCTCATTGCCCTGACGCCCCGCGGTTACCTTGACGACGGTCTGTTCGGCGATGGTGCTGGGCCGTCGCTGGCGGGCATCGAGCCTCTGTTCGACGGGGAAGCTGCAGCGGTGGGCCTTGAGCCTCTCCACCAGCAGGTAGTAGATAGCAGCAAAGTGGTTGTAGCTCTTGTTCTGGAGAGACTGGAAAATGACAGACGATGTAAATGTCGGCCTCTGTACTTGAAGCCATTACTGAAATACACCTTCCATTTTGGGTGACTTAATTATGCCAGTTAGTTCTTAAGATATGCCAAGATGAAACTTTAATTATCCCTGCATGAAATTGGGTCATTGCAGCAACTGAAGAACACGATATAGATATGAGTATAACAAATAAAATGTACTGAAGATAAAAGTACAGCGTCTTCGCCATGCTAATACACAGCTTCTATTTGCTTGAAAATGCTCAGTGGGCAAAAAATACTTGGGCTAATGGTTCAGTTTTGGGATCACTGAGGGAATGGTTCACATACTTTGCATTTACTTTCTGACCTACCCAAACACGTATATCTGTAATGTCAAGTCAAGTCTGTAAACACTACACCACTTTAAGCTCAGGAACCATATATCCATGCTTCACGAGGCTCAGGACATATTCCATGCATTTTCAACCTACTTATTATAACTATCTGTATGTTGTTCCATGGACTTTCACCCCCTCACCCTTCTGCATGAATGCACATAGTGAGAGAATGCTGTTTTGTACACATGTACAGTGATATGTATAGTCCACCATGTAAAGTCCTGCAGTATCCCCTGAACAGTGAGCGTGAGGTCTGGTTGGCCCTGCACCATGTATGCCAGTGTGTACTGATGTCACTGTGTTGTCAGTATATCTCTACACCACATTCCTGCATATTTATTATAGTTGGTGAATTTAAATTAAAAAAATTCTTATGTATCACATACACTACCAAAAGTTTGACACACCACATTTTTCTCTATTTTCACTATTTTCCACATTTTAGAATAATAATAAAGACATCAAAACTATCTTATATTTTAGATTCTTTAAAGTAGCCGCCCTTTGCCTTGATAAATTTGCCTAAGAAACACATTTCAAGCATTCAAGCATAAGCCTTTCCATCAAAATGGCTTTAAAGAAATAGTTTAATAGGAATAGAGTGAGTGTTTTGTCTTCATACAACTTACCTGGAGTTCTCCAGGCTCGCTGCTGGAGGAGCTTCTTCTAGTGAATGGGAAGTGAATGGGGAGCTGGATGTTCTGCTTCAAAAAGGGCAATAAATGTCCCTAAAATTACTCCATAAAGCTTGTGTAGTATAATCAAAGTCTTCTGACGCCAGACGATCGCTCTATGAGTCGAAAAAAACGTAATTTGATCCATTATTTCATGAAAATCCGAGTCGATCGCCATTGCATGTAGTTCCGCATTACCAAACCTCACGGAGCCACCGTGGCCGCGCAAGGTTTGTGTGTGCGATAGTGCCCGACCTCCATCTCGTGAGGTTTGGTAATGCGGAAGTACATGCAATGGCGATCGACTCGGATTTTCATTAAATAATGGATCAAATTACGTTTTTTTCGACTCATAGAGCGATCGTCTGGCGTCAGAAGACTTTGATTATACTACACAAGCTTTATGGAGTAATTTTATGGACATTTATTGCCCTTTTTGAAGCAGAACGTCCAGCTCCCCATTCACTTCCCATTCACTGGAAGAAGCTCCTCCAGCAGCGAGCCTGGAGAACTCCAGGTAAGTTGTATGAAGAAAAAACACTCACCCGAGTTTGTACTGGCATGAGAATGAGTAGATAATGACCGAATTTTAATTTTTGGGTGAACTATTCCTTTAATATAATGAAAAACACAGTACATTGAATCGGGTTTGTCCAAACCTTTGACTGGTAGTGTATATTAAACATATGCTTTGATATCTGCACTGTATTCTGTGCTTTGTTGAATAAATAAAGCTCGAGTCAAATTCTAACACCTCCCTCAGGCTCAGCCCTCACCTCGACAGTCTTGTGCTGGTCAATGCCCAGGCTGTGCATCAGACGAAGGACCTGTTCGCTGTACTCCCCGACGCCCACCTCGCCCTCAGCAGACACCGACTGTTGGTACAGAACGGGCCTCTGCACCGGCACGTCCAGCATCATCCACTTGTGCTCCTTGATCTGGGCCACGGACAGGCGCTTGGACGGGTCCAGAACCAACATCCTGCGGATCAGGTGTTCACAGTCTGGCAGGGACGGAGGGTGTGGAGGGAGGGAGGGAGGGATGGTGGAGAAAGAACTTAGAGGGGTTATGACGAAATTTCTATATCCCTCCTTATTTTAGATCACCGCAATTGCAAAGGAAGCGAGAGTTTCTGTTTGACAATGCTGAGCACTTCTCGGATAAGCTATGAGGAAGCAAACTAAACCACAAAGTGTTAAGCCCTTCTGAATGTGGCCCAGATGAAATGAGGCAGAAAGAACACTTAGGGGCTTAAAATCTCTACCATTTTCTTTTCTTACTCTCTTCCTCCATCTCCTTCGAACAGTGTGGCTACACTCCTTTCCCCTCTCCTCCCCTCCTAACGAGAGCTCCTCACCTCTTGTTAGTGGGTAGATGAGTTTGACGTCAGACACAGCTGGGTTCTTAACAGGATTACAGTTCCCCTGGCTGCGCCGCTTTGGCCTGGCTGCACCCCTACTGCCTGCACTGCATTCCTGCCTACCACCCTGCATCCTTACCCATATACCCTGCTGCTACTGCTAAGGTCTTAAAGAAAAATACCCCTGTTTTTGACACGAGAGCTCTACCGTTTGTCGTTCTTGCCTTGATCTTTAATACCCTGGGCTGTTGTTTTGCATCTTTTTCCATTATGGAGATATCTTTCGATTTTGGACTGATTCATCACTGGCACGGGTCTTCATTCTAACTGAAAATGGACCTTAAATACTTCCTAAATACTCAAAAAAACCTATGAAAATGACCAAGTTACTGAACTTGCAATGCTTTTAATAAATACACTTCTGATTCTTCTGAAAATTCCCCTTGCTCCAATCAAAAAAAAATAAACACTTTGGAGGCACAGTAATAAAACTTCTCAGAACTTCTCGGATCAGGTATTTATGTTAGACATGGTGGTGATTTTAGCGTTAACAAGGAGTTAAGGTGAATTTTCTAGATGCATTAGAAGCCTATGGCAAGTCAACTTGCCGCTCCACTAATGCCCACAGATATCAGATCGCAGCCACAGAAATCAAAACAATTCTGTCGCCGAGTTAGGAGGGAGACCTCACCAGTTCTTAACAGAGAGCCCAAAGACCCGGCTGCCAACGCTAACCCCCTGCCACACATTCTTCCCGGTTGCCCTGCTGATCTACTAACGTCCGCTTGCATCAGATTTTTTTCTACCTCATGCCTGGTGGAGCAGCCAACTGGATTTTTTTTTTCCATTACGTGTACAGTACAGCCAGTGTGTCCTCCATTGCATTTTTACTCCATGCCATGGCATCTAAGCAGCTTGCCTAACTACTAAGCTCCAACAGTTAAGATTTACTTAAATACAATTTGCTTGACCCGGGCCTTACTCAGCCATTCATCTCTGAAGCTTAAGAGGCACATCGCTACAGCCTTGTTTATAGCAACGGCTGAGGCTGTGCACATTTCTCAAAGCTTCAAACCACCAGGGAAAGACGGACTATGCAACTGGCCCAAACTGAATGACTGTCTAGATGGCTGGCTGGCCGGCTGGCTGGCCGACTGACTGATTGACGGACTGTCTCTGGCCAGTACATACCATTACACCACAATGACTCAACTGCTGAACCATTCCAGTTAACACTTGCAATCTGTCAGCGGTGTGGAGTTACACCAAGTCCCCCAATGAAGCACAGCGGTACTCTGATACAGTAGCCGGGAGCTGAAGAGCAGATAGCAGGTACTGAGGCTGACTTTATCTGTTACAGACTACAAAACAGACTATAACCAATACATCATGTATCCGAGTCACTGTCGGGACTGTTGGGAACACAAGGGAAAGACTTCTACAGATAAGGGATAGGACAGACTCAGGGATTAGGTTGTTTGTTGTTCTGGAGAGCATGACTCGGGGCTGTCCTGTACCCCTATCTACCACAAGCCTGTACAATAGCAAGGGAAACAGAGGAGGACATCTCCAGATACAGTCGATAAGATTGGGGTAGACGTAGACCACAAGTTTCACAGTGTTGCCATGTTCTAGCGAGAGTTTATCGTGCTGTGCTGGGCTGCGCTGTGTCCCGAAGGGTTGGCCGGTGAGAGGAACAAGAGGAGAGGAGATCTACTGTTTCTAGATGGAGGAAACGGCACACTCTGTTCTCCTTGTTCAGGGAACTGGGGCTGGACCGGGTGTGTGTGTGTGGGGGGGGATTGGGGGGGCGGAGGGCGGGTTGAGTGTCGGTTTGGCCGCGGGGCTGACATTACACTCCTACATTCCCCTAACGTCTTAATTGTTTCAAGGTCCTGAGCAAACCCTTGTCGACTCCCTCGCCAACCCCCCCTGTGGAGAAAGTGTTACAGACTGCGGACAGGACTCAGGCAGACAGACAGGAGAAACAGACAGACGGAGAGGAAGCCTTTTCGCAGAAACACGGAGAGTGTGAGTCAGACAGACAGACAGGCAGGCAGACAGGCAGGCAGGCAGAGTCTCCTGAAAGAGACAGGCAGACAGACAGACAGGCAGGCTGCTGGAAGCATTCACTGGCTCTTCCCCAGGTTACATAAACAGCTCCAGCTCTGGAGTTAATCTGTTGCCAGCTAGCTAGCACAGCCGCTAACAGCAGGGCTGCTTTGGAACAGTTAGCTAACCTGACTCACCCTGCAGCCTGCCTGCACGCACGCACGCACACACACACATACACACACACACATGGCTGTAGAGAATAGAGGACAATGACGGGCTGTCTCCTACTGTATTCCTTTCAAATGAATGTGGTGTTCGTTAATGAAGTGACCCCCTGACCAGCTATAACCATGGCAGAGTGTGCCAATAAACATTCAACTCAAATAGGAAAGCCTGCTCTACTCTTCTGAGTTACAATGTCTTTCTCAGGATTTTTCATGGCCTTTTATGGTTCATTTGATGGCATACAGTGGTAGAAAGAATTAGGGAGCAAGGGGTATCTGACAAATGTTGGGATGTGGACTTAAACCTAGAAACACATGGGGTGCGTCCTAACTCCTCGCATCACCAGGCTGCTCCATATGAGCTACATAGTTTCACTTGGGCAAAGTAGAGCCGGGGGTCACGGAGAGTTGAACGCGGGAATGTGAGGGACCGTAGCATGTGACTCCATGTAGTGTCCTGTGGTTTTTTTTCCATGTGTTGTGACCCAGAGAGAGGGAGCTTGTCTCACCTTCGGTCATGAAGTAGGGGATGCGGAACCTTCCCTCTAGGACTCTCTGTCGGAGCACAGGCAGAGTGGGCCCATCGAAGGGCAATGCACCACACACCAGCACGTACAGCACCACCCCCATACTCTGGAGAGAGAGAGACAGATGCACACACATACACACACACACACACACACACACACACACACACACACACACACACACACACACACACACACACACACACACACACACACACACACACACACACACACACACACACAGAGAGAGAGCAAGGTCAGAGCAGGGACTAGGAACAATCATTACATCACAGATCAATCAGAGGCATCCAGATGTAAATAGGCCCAAGATTAGTGTTGGCACTTACTCACATACTCTCTCTCTCTCTCTGACACATACACACACACACACACACACAAATATGGTAAATTATTATGATATACAGCAGGCTATAAACTGTGGTTGGGAAATCATATTCCACCCCCTCACCCCTGCGGTGCACATGACAGGAACAAAAGCTGGTGAGTTTATGACATCAAGACTTTGTTCCCACTAAATATACATCAGATACTCAAAACTAAATGACATCAGCTGATTTCAGGTAGATAGGTTCACACTAGGAAATAGATCATATCAATGTAACTTGATAAAATAATCCAAACTACTGTGGTTAAAAGGATTTTTTCTGCTTTCTAATGATGTAATTCTTCTTCTTACCCAGATGTCCAGTTGCGGGCCCTCATACTGTTGGCCCTCGAAGACTTCAGGGGCAGCATAGGGCGGGCTGCCGCACCATGTGGCCAGAGGCTCCCCGGGCTGGAAAAAATTCCCAAATCCAAAGTCTACACAGGACAAAACACAAGGGGTGGGGTGTGAGGGGAGAGAAAGGGATAGAGTTCATATCAAAAATGTAACTTTGTTAAAACTGTAAAGCCTTTTTACAGAGCTATTTTGATCCTTGACCACGTTGTGTACAGCAGTTTCTGTGAAAAGCTAACCTCAAACTAACTTTATCTCTTGTGATTCACCTTGAAAGTGGAAGAATGGTAGAGGTCAACACAAACTGAGTAATTTATAGGTGCGGTGAAGTATGATATGTCAATGAGGTCACACGACTGTACAAAGAAAACTATAACAACGCAACAAAGATGGGTTATACCTTGTGTTCGAGAATGTGTAAATGTCTTGGAGGGGTCTGCAGGTTTTGCATAATGTAATATTATGTGATCTGCATATTTGTACATTGAGGAAATGGGCTTTCATCTGAGGTAACCTCCCTGGAGACTGACATGAGGTCATCACAATGCTGTGTTCTGATTGGTCATCCGTACAGCGCCTAGAACTCAGACTTTATCTTCATCAGAGGAACAAGACAGAGAAGTCAAACATACACTTGCACACACACACACACACACACAACTCTGAGAAGTTCAAGTCTGCCTTTCATTAAAATCCAACTAAGAGCTGCAGTAATATCTGGGTATTGCCAAATCTCGCTTAGCCAACTTGCGTGCCTGCAATCACTCAGCCTACCCCCTTTTATATCACTTTATATCGTTCTCGCTCTCACCCCACCTCCCACTTTCTACCCCCCTACAGTGCAGTGTATGATCCTTTGTCTCTTTTTCATCTCTCTCTCTCTCTCTCTCGCTCTCTCTCGCTCTCCCTCTCCCTCCCCTCTCCTCTCCTTTCCTCTCCTCTAACACACACAAACACACACACTCTTGCATGTCGGTTCCTAGGTTTGTGTGTTTTGTTTTGGGGTTTTAAGCTTCACATCTGAGTGAACTTGCTCTTCCCTGCCCTAAGGTGTTACTTCATCATCAGTGGGGCCCTGTGATGGTGTCATGGGACCTGACAGCTACAGCGGTGGACGATCAAACAAGGCTCACTTAACTCCCCTTTTCTTTTTTTCTTTCTTTCCATCATTCATAATAGTTATATAAAACAGAAAAAAAAAATGTATTGCCAAACAAACAAATAACACTAATAAAAAAAAAATCTAGCTTACATAACAGGGGGTGTAGGGACACACACACACACACACACAGTCAGCAGCGAGAGAGACAGAGAGAGAAAGAGAATGTGTAACCAGTTCCTTTTTCTTCGCTCTGTTCTGCATCAACTTTTCTCTTTACCACCCTTTACCATGAATTGCAAACAATCTATAACCAACTGAATCTACATACATACACCAATTGACCTGCTACTGCAATGTCCTCTTCATCTGCCTTGAGCATTGTTTCAATTACCACCTTTAAGTGATAATTGTTGTTTCAAAACGCTCATTTACAATTATTAATCACTGATATTAACCTGGCTGGACATATTCAGACAGACAGGCACACACACACACAGCTAGTAGCCACACAACCCAGGTTGACCTCAAAGATGTCTTAGGGATGAGGATGATGATGATGAGGAATCTATATTGAAGGCCGTATTGTGACTGGAAACAAAACAAAATGGTAAGGAATATTTTGCAAGTGCACTGGAAAACACAGATAGGAATTGGGTTTGGGAGATTAGTGCAGGACAGACACAACGATTGAGGAGGAACTAGTGGGTGCGTGTGTGTGATCAGGGTGTTAAAATTTTAATCCAATTAGGTACTGCAGTGCAGATAGTGGCAGGTGAGGTGAAATAAAGTAGGGGGTAGAGCGGCGCGCCACAGTGGGGTTTATTACAAGTATGTTTACTGTGCGATGCTGCTGTGAAGGTGAGATGTGAGATGCAGGCAGAGCGGAGCGGAGCAGTGCAGTTGGTTTATCGTCAGAAGCTGTGACCCATTTCATGGAGCTGAATACTGAGCAGACTGGTTGACGTCAAGCGCTCCACCACGCTGCAGGCTACTCCGCTCCACAGGATGGGCGGGGTGTGTGTGTCGCGCACAAGAGTATTAGCATAATATTAGCCTAAACATGTCTCAGTGGAATACACTGCCACAGCTTAAAGAAAAATGTTTGTGTGTGTGCGTGTGTGTGTGTGTGTATATGGAGAATGTATCCTAACTATCCCACCGCAGCACTATTGTCCCGCTGCGGTGGGAGGCCAGTGTCCAGCAGTCAAAAATGTTACCGCGTCATTTCCAATAAGAAAGTATGAGCATCGACATAGTTATGCCTGTGGCTCACAACGTGCTGCCCTGGATTCACTCACTCTCTCTTCGCTCACTCTGAATTCCCCCCAGCTTTCCCCAATCACACTCACGCACTTGTTGTCACCTTCACACCTATTTCTTTTCTCCTCTCCCTCCGTCTTCCCCCTCCTGTGCCTCAGGTCACATCACCTCAGCGTCTTTCCCTCTTTTATTAAAGGGACATTTCAATGATTCACTGATTCTTTTTCCTTTAGTTGTAATTAATTCCCCCCATAAACTATTTTCACTTCGGTCTTAAATGTACTAGATATTTGGTTGTAGTGCTTTCTTTTGATTTGTATTGCTATAAAACCCAATACACCTCCGTGTATATAAAAAATTAAATTAGAGACGGTTTCTCCAGCAGGATCCCTCACTGAGGAGTTCGTCTCCACTTACTGTATTTTGCTTCTACATCATTTCATTGAGCTTTAACACCTTGAGGGTTCGGTGTTCTTCCAATGACATCACACGGCTTAAAACTCAAAAAGTCCCGATAACTCATAAAGCAAATTAAGTCGTAAAAGGCTGTTAATGGTTTCGGGTTATGAGATAATGTATGACATATTTGAGGCTTGGTTGTCCTTTGAGACTTTTTAAACTGCTCTTGCTTTATTCGACTGTAGGCATGTGACAGAGTTTGTGAGTCTGGTTTGAACTCGACCCGTTCCAGTACGTGGAATACGCCTTCGCCTGCTGAGGCACAAGGATTGCCGCAGCCTCCTTCCCTCTTCTGAACGAACAACAGCGCCCCTCTTTTCTACACCCTTTCTCCGCGCTCTCTTTCCCTCCCCGTCTTTCTGTCAGCTCAAGCTTAAAGGGGCTGTTTGAAGTGAAAATATAAAGGGCACCCCCCGCTACCTCGACTCCCCTCTCTTCTCCTCTCCCCTCCTCTCCAGCCACCATGAGCATGACCTTTCTTTGACTGACCGCTGCCTGGCTGAGCTTCATACAGATCGGCCGACCAGGGGTGGCCTTTAGAAGGCAGGCAGGCGTCACTGGACTAGAGGGAAAAAATCCAGGCCAAATATATATAAGAACACCTCTCAGTCTGAAAGTCTGTATGAAAGTTGGACTGTATATCAATAACACCAATACAGACCGAACACAAATAAGAAAAAAAATGGTGGTTCAATCCTCTATCCATTTTTACCATGGTTTGGTGACTGATTGCTTTTAGCTGATCTAAAATGACTTGAATGTCTTTAATGCATATTGTAACCAATGTAGGGGACAAGACTGAAACGTTTAGTCCTACTTTTGGGGTAGCGAGTTAAAGAGAGGAAGACGCCAACCTACTATTAGACAAACCTGTCAAGAGAGTGTGAGGTACAGGATGTACATCTCTGAGAGGTACAGGATGTACATATCTTCTGATATCCTCCCCAGAGAGGTTCAACTTCAACTTCAACTTTATTTGTCCCCGGAGAGCAATTGGTTTTGCAGCAAGACATACAAAACAGACATAGATACAAAACTATAAAGTACGAAACACCTACGCAAGGTACATCAAACGGGGGGGGAGGGGGCACTGCGGACTCGGGGAGAACAACAGTGGTCCCAAGTTGACCTTCCCAATCAAAGAATTGCATACAAAAATAAGGTGCTAAAGTGCTTACACAAATAAAACACAAATAAAGTGCTGAATTCCGGGACATCAGTTACAAGATCAACATGTCACCAATATAAATACAACATGAATATGTAAATACAATACAACAGCCTTATGTAAACAACATAACCGACAACATCATCATAAACAAAATAAAATCGACATAGTTAGCCAAGGTCGGCAACATTGTGAAACATTGTCACAACCATCGCCATCATCATCATCATCATCATCGTCACCATCATCATCATCAAAGAACAACACCATCACTGCTAACTACCCCCCTGGCCTGAGTTCAGAAGGGAAATGGCGGTGGGAATGAATGAGTGCTTGTATCTGTTGCTCTTTACAGGGGGAAATCTGAACTGGGAGCCAGAAGGTAGGATCTGAAACTCCGAGTGAAGGGGGTGGGCACTGACTGATAGGATGGATTTAGCCTTCCGCACTACCTGTCTGTTATACAGGTCAGTGAGGTTACTTTGCTGGACACCTAGGATTTTACTGCTGACTTTCACTATTTTGGAAAGAGCAGTTTTGGCCTTGACGCTGAGATTGCCATACCAGCAGATTACAGAAAATGTTAATACAGACTCAATGTAGGATTTGTAAAAAAGGGTCATGAGGGTCTTATCAACATGGAACTTTGACAGTTTACGAAGGTCTCTCTAATCACAGGCCAGGTAATCTTCTGTTCATGGTTTCCTGCTTCAAATCTAATCTGCTGCGTGGACAATTGGCTGCGAGTCAGACATGTTTGTGAAAATTACTGCTGGGGTAATAACACCTCCAAGTTGTCAACGTGGAACCTCCACAGAGACACGGTGGACAAAGCGACGAAAGATGAACAGGAGAAACACTTGGTTCCCTATCAGTCATCATATGATTCTTTCTGGTCTTTCCATAACTGCCTAATTCACCCTTTAGAGAAGAACACAAGCCACTGGACGTTGGCCAAGTTGAGTATGAAGGGTTACTGGGATGCTCAGTGGGATGCTCATCTCTCACTTTTTTTCTAAGGTAGTAAATTTATCAGAGCCCTAAACAATGATTTCTTTGGACATTTTTGAAGCAAGAAGCCCCACTGTAATGTGAAGTCCTGGGACAGGGGGCCATTTCTGCCTGGAGCCTACACTGTAAAGGCCAAATTATACTTATTATTAATTACACTACGTCAAATTGGTAAAAGCATTTATGGTTCTGCGATGGTGACGGCAGTGGCGCGCTTTGTTAACACGGAAGTAATAACAGAAGAAGTAGTAGTGTTTACATTCTCTGAAACTCATGTTCTGGGATATTTCTCACTGTGAATTCAGTGACATCAGGTAGTCTATATAATTCAGAGATTAGCTGTCCTACAAATGAATGTATTTGCAGCCGTCCTCAGCTAGTCTCTCTTCGATCTGCTTCATGTTGTCTTCACTATTGGCAGACATCAACTGGATACAGGTAAATACGAAGCGGGCCAATCACATTTCTTGTGGTCTTGCTTTGCCCTTCGCGCAGTTAGATTTTTGGAGAGGTGCATGTAAGCTATGGTGGCAGCCTCTGCGGTCGTAGGTTTGACGCAGAAGCATAAATTACCCTTAACTAGGCCCCTGAAGCAGGAACGCTTAGACTTTGTGGCATTCAAATATTATGCCACTGGCTCTGCATTCCCTCAACCCCTCTAAGGTAAACCCGGGAGTCACAAGGTAAATGTCCTGCGTCACAGGGTTTGCCAGACCTCATTGGGACATCCAACCGCTTCTGCACCTCTACCCCATGGCAAACCCTGTCCTCTTTTTGTAGTCAAATGACACCACGGCAAACAGCCCATCTCCAAATGACAGTTACATCACAACAATATCCCTCCCTTCACCGCCCAACCCTTCTCACCCTGCCTTCACGTACCTAAATCTAAGCACCAGGCCTCTTTACGTCATTCCCTGCACCTACACTCCTCTTAAGATAAACCTTGGCCTTTTTCAGAGCAATGTCACTGCAGCCAACAGTCTGTCGTTCCATGACGAACACCTCCCATGGAAAGTGCATCCCTGCCATCCCAATATGCACCTCTCCTTATCTTCTCTTCCTCCCCCCTTTCAAAGCAAGCCAGCCCTGTGTCTTCTCTTTAGCTCGTTCTCCAAAGTAGCCAATCCCTTTCACCACCTCCTCTCCTCCCGCAATTAAACCCAAGCTCTTCCATGACTTGCCCTCAATCCCTGCAAAGCCAGCCGCCCCTCCCTCCACTCTGGGACACAGCAGTAGGATGACATTCTCACCAGCTAGCTCTAAATGCCAGTTGCCTAATAATCGCTCTCTCAAGCTTGTACTACAGAACTCCGGCTTAGTCTCAAATCTCTGCCTTTGACTCTTTTCTTCTTTTTGTCCTCTTTTTTTGTCACTGAGTCACTGGGGAAGGATTGTTGATCTCCTCCGATCAACAATCTGGTTTTGGGGCCTTCAGATTCAGTCAGAGGCTTTTGAGACTCACCCAGAGTCTGCGTCTGTACTGGCCTCCCTCAGCCAGCAGCTAGCTAGCAAGCGGCCTCTGGCCACTTCTCAACACTGTGCCAATGGCCTGGGCAGGTAGTTAAGACATTTCTGAACTACACCGCCGCTGAGATCATAGTAGGCAATGGATCAAAACAAAATTATTCCATGCAGACAACAGAGCTTGTAGCTTTCAGTTGTCAGACAATTGTTGCTGTTCACTGTTGCTTTCACTTGCTGTTAATTACTTTTTGTACGGTTTATTACTTTGTGTACAACATATTCCACCACATATACAAGTCTTGTATCTTGTATATGTGGAGGCATGTGAATGTGCATCAGAGTATATATACACTACCAGTCAAAAGTTTGGACACACCTGATTGAATGTACTATGTTTTTCATTATCTTAAAGCCATTTTGATCTAAAGGCTTATGCTTAAATGCTTGAAATTTGTTTCTTAGACAAATATAAATAGTGAAGTGGATGCCTATGTGTGAATTTCTTTCCAAAGCCTTTGCCTTCCCATCAAGGCAAAGGGTGGTTACTTGAAATAATCAAAAATATAAGATAGTTTTGATTTGTTTAACACTTTTTTGGTCACTGCATAATTTTTATCTTATCTTATCTTTCATATTTTTCTTTCATAATTTTTTTTATAGTTTTGATGTTTTTACTAAAATGTGGAAAATAGTAAAAATAGAGAAAAATGTGGCGTCTCCAACCTTTTGACTGGTAGTGTATGTGTGTCCTACTGTACAGCACAGCTGCGGTACCTGCTATCTTGATGTTCATGTGACCATCCAGCAGCAGATTCTCGGCCTTGAGGTCCCTGTGGACAATGTTGCGGTTGTGACAGTACTCCACCGCCGATAGGATCTGCCAGAACTTCCTCCGGGCCTCCAGCTCACTCAGACGGCCGTGCTTTGCCAGGTAGTCTGCAGCCAGAAAGAAAAAGGGGGAAGGGGGCGGCGATGTGTCATGTTAGAACTATGCGTGGATAACGTTTTACATTAACTTATATAACATGACTGTACAGGCCTTTCAGACACAGTATAATATATCACTTTTTGCTAGGTTCAAATGCAAACATAAAAAAAAAGTCTGCCAGTGTTTGCATGCATGTGCATTTCTCATTCCACTGAGTACTGATGGTTACGCTGAAAACATTTACTTTCTGCTGAAGTGCAGGCCTGGTGCCAACACTAGTTTACACATGATGTATGTTACTGTTTGCTTTTGTAAATGACTGAATACAATATAATGATTCTTCCAAACCCGTGTCCTTACCCTGCGTGAATGTGTGTGTGTGTAAGAGAGTGTGTGTGTGAGTAGGCCAGGGGTTGACAGAAGAGAATGTAGTGTGTTGTCATAGCTGGAGGAGGAAAGGGAGGACCAGACTTCTGAGAACTGGCCTGCTTCTACATAATGTCCACATTAGTAGAAGTTGGAACAGGGAAGGGGGGAGAAAAGGGAGGACAAGAAGGGAGGAAGGAGGACAGGAGGGGTACAGCAGGGAGGCCAAGATGACCCAACCCTTCTGGTGTTGTAGTAATGATGCAGTGAATCTGTCAGTGTATGACTGTGTAGTGCACACACAGACATACAAATGTAAATATGAACCAAGGCTCTTTCCCAATGTCTAACAAAAACATCAGATTTATCTGTTTATCTACTTAGCACCGACTCCGCACAGATTAGGAAGACAAATAGAGAAGCTGCTTGTTTGGGTAGACAAATACATGAAAACCAGGGTCTAGACCCAGTGCTGGCTCTGGGGGCCCACAGGTCATGAACTTTACTCCAAGCATTCAAATCACTGACCTGTCGCTCATTGTCCGCTCTCACAATGACCTCATTGTTTCTCTCACGTTTCACCTTCAACGTTCTGTAATCTTTACAAAGTCAAGCTGATAGGCCATTACAGGCAACCTGATTTTATCCGGCCCTGTGAACTGTGGAAATGGTGGCGTTTGTGGTGTTTGTTGCCGTCGGCGGGGTTCCTCTTCACACCTCTCCATCCACATAGCTAGCAAACTCTTCATTTCACACTCTGTGGCAAACAGGACAGGACACTGTGTTGGCTTTCCTTGCAACTGGTTTGAATACAGACCACCGACCAAACCTGACAACACAACAACCACAATACACCCGACCAACAAAACGTCTTATAAGAGGACACAGAGTGCACAAAATGTTAGGAACACCTTCAGTTGAATTAAAAACCCTGCTCTAACTTGTCTTCTCCTATACGTCCCTTTCATGGATGAGGTGAAATCCATAAGGAATCATAGCTTTCCCTTGGATTTACTCACTGAGTCTACTTCATAGAAAGAGCAAGTGTTCTGAATTTTTTTGTAATCACAGAGCAGACAAGGCTGCTTTTATCTTAGATTTCTACAGATATTTTCTGTCTGGTCTCTGTATTTTAATTTATTGGTAGTTTCTTTAATTTCCTTTTTTCCACACCAGTAATATTGCAGTAATTTCCCTAGTGTACAGATGTCACAGCGAGGCAGGTAGGCAAATCAATTGTAGAAATAAAAGACGACTTTGACAGAATTTTTAACCTAGGCCTCTGTCATGCTATATCAACATGTCACGCCAAGCCAATTTCACAGCCCATTAATGTCAAAAACACTGTGCCATTAACTACACATAAGATGTTCAAAGTGGAGCAACATATGTCCTGAGGGCAGCGACATGCGTCACAATGTAAACACCTCAGCCTCATAATACTCTATTCTCCCAACACAGCACTGAGCAAAGTAGAAGGTGTAACTAGGCCATAACTTGCACTATTAAGTCCCAGGGAGATGATGCTATAGGCGCACAGGTTCGTCATCAGCAGCGTGGTTGATGAATGGTTAACCTCACACAGAATGAGAAAACCTGATTAGATAGGAGCTGACAAATTCCACAGTGGAGCCCGTCCAGTGACCGGGGCAGTTTTCATGCGACGCTGCTAATCAAAAAACACACTGGGCAAGGGAATGTGTCAAGGGCGTCCAAACATGGACCTGTGAGGGGACCAGGACAAAAAACTAATGTGCTGTAGGACTGGTAATAACTGCTCTGGGATCAAACCTCTCTCTCTCTCTCTCTCACACACACACACACATTACCGCACTTGCTTACACAATACTGACCTTATGCCCTGCAATAACCATGCCTCATTGGGGCAGCATCGTGGACTTTGGAGTATGAAATAAGGAATCCTGCTTGGGTGTTTAACACTTGAAACACTGAATTACTGAATAATACAAATGCTGAACGCCAGAAATCATCGTAGCTCTACAAGAATGGCAGCGCTGTATCTGCTGCTGCTGGTTCTAGTGGCTGAAAAACAAGCCATTACTGTTTGAGCAATCAACAGTAAGCAGCCATACACACACAAAAATACATGCACACACACAATGCGGTATGTCGCCCCAGTGGAGGGATGAGTAATCCACTGATTCAATGTCAGCGGGGGCAAGGACCTTAGCACAGTCAGGCACGCAGTGTTGCATTCTGGGAAAGCGAACAGAACAAGTATGAATCATAGGGGTATTAGGGAACAGCTCAACAACCAGTGTGTTCCACTTCTGCTAAGTGCTGGGTGAGGAGCTAAGTCTCTCAACAGCTGCTCAGGTTTGGATGGGACTAACATTATGGATACAAACAGGCTCTTCGGATTGCCCTCTGGCTAGACACCAGATAGCACCAGCCAGAAAGTGGGAGAGAGAGTCTGGAGGACAAGGGGCACAGACTCACACCTTTCTCCGTTTCTACAAATGTCTACATCAGTAATGGATAAATGGAGGACGCCAAACCACTTAAATATGGCACCCATATCACTTTCACACCTATGTGTGGAGTAATAGCCTAGATGTTGGTGGTGATTTAATTTTGGCAGACTCATGAATTTCTAACATGCAAGTATTGGTGTTACTAGTACTGAAGACTTCCATTTGATCATAGTAACTGTCACTGAAGATCTTGGAAATGATGTTACCCCTGTTTGGTCGCCTATTTTTGCAGATTCATGCCAACGCCATTAGCTCTTTGTAGATTTACTGTGACCTTTAGCAACATTAAAGACAAAAAAAAAAAAAAAAACTGCAGGACTTCCAGAATAATAATGCTTCAAGTTCAAAGGTATTCAAGGACTAGGTAGACAGATGTTAGGAAGGACTTTTTAAGCCTTGAAGTATGTTAAGACAACCTCATAGTCAGTTTTCAGGATGTATATGTAACAATCATGTATTACCAGACGATGTGCTGAACATCATATAAGGTCTATTAAAGATCTATAGGCTTGCTAAATTTTAGGGTGCTAATAGCGAATCAATGTCGTTGAATTTTCCATATTTAATTGCTTAAAATAACAATACAAGTTCCCCAAAGGCTTGAGTCTCTTGACTCGTTTTCTTGTTTGTAAACATACCACTCAGTAACAGGCAAGCATGGTACAGACATCCAATCTCATCATCAATGGCAATCTGTGCGACAGACACCATGCAATACAGAAAATGTTATTGAATTCTCAGGTCTTGTAAATCATTTGGTACCAAATAATTATCCCCACTTTAGGTAGACTTCCTCGCTTCATGATTACCTTCTTATATCATATATATATTGTTTTTTGTTTTTGTCTCTCAGCACCAAAATTTCAGAGGATACAGAGGAAACTGATCCAGCAATATGAGGGATGCTTTCTATGTTTTACGGTCAAATAGAAATTGGCAGCATAAATAAATAACAATACAGCTTGATAAATAGCCTGAATATGCTTTTGCGATGAACAGTCTCTCTCTCTCCTTCTTTCCCTTTCCATCAGACAAGAGATGTGTATGACTGAGTCTACTCACTGCCAGCTATCATACTCCCCTCTCTCCAGCAGCGCTTTCTTAAATATGCATGCCCTACATTTCCCCACCACCTTCCAAATTCAAATGGATGTCCCCTGCTCTCTCCCCTATTCTCCTCTGCCTCATCTCCCCTCCTGCCGCTGCCTCTGCGACTCCACTTTATTTGTGGTTGACCCAATTTCCAGGTTTGATCCATCCTGCAGTGGTGAGGCAGGCTGAGGAGGAGTGGACTGATAGACAGACAGACAGACAGCTAGACACAAAGGCAAGTCAACAGTCTGGCATGGATGCTTGTGCAGTGCCCATTACTGTGCCCACCCACCCCCTGCAAGAAGGAACCCATCACTCTCCGCCTCCTCGTGCCAAGCCCAGCTCCGCTTCTTTGTCTTTACAGCTCCAGACACACACACACACACTCGCACACACACTCACACAGACACACACCCCTCCTGCTCCTCATGTACTGGTGTTTGGTCTGACGAGAGAACTGAGAAGAGAGGGAAGGCTCATCTATCGTCTCGCTGATGTGCTGTAACTGGGTGGATCGCTAAACATCCCCAACTTGAATTACTTTGCTTTTTGTAACCTAGTCCCAGGAGGAGACCTAAGAAATCCATAATGTCAGAAAAGAGCAGGCAACTCTCTGGAGGACAATAACGGAGGAAGAGGCGAGATTTGGATTGGCCCTTCATCCATTTGTCCAAATGCAGCATGGCTGAATGGCTTGATCCATCTCCAGAATGTGTATATGCAAATTAGAAATGATTGTTCAATTTCGTGGGATGGGATACTGTAATACGGTCTGCTTCCAAAGCTAAGTCTGCTGCTGCAGCTACCAGTCAGTGTCTGCCTGGCAAATTCAATGCTGCTATTGCTGCAGCTGATGATGACATATAAATGTCTTACATAACAATATTACATTGTGCAATCAGGACATAGCGAATCAGGACAAAATGGTTTTGTAATACCTTGAGATGATCCATGAGGCAATCTATGGATTCTCTAAAATGAGGTTAACTAATCACGATGGGTTCTGGTGTGCTGGCAGAGGGGGGATTACACTGTGGTCATATAACTTCCCTGGGCTAATGGGAGCAGCCATTTCATCTACATACAACAGGGTATGGTGCCTAGTAAAATCTTTTTACTAAACAAACCACATTATCTCAACCTCTCAAACTACACCTCTTTTTCTGTTTTACCCTCCAATGATTCTCTCTTTCTCTCTGTACACTTCTGTAGTTCTCACTCTTTTCCACCACATCCCTTTCTCTCATTCATTTTTCGAGCCTCTGCTCCCGAGCTCTCTGGGTCACAGGAGTAGGAGTTGCTGTTGTTGAGTCAACATCACAAGTGGAACATTGGCCTCAGAATTACAAAGACACATGCACACACACACACACAGCTACTTTGTTTACGGCAGAGCGTTACTACAGTAATCCTATCAACTACTGTGTCTGGAAGCAGGCTAAGCACAAACATTCTCAGACTGTCTAATAATCCAGGTGGATCATGACCCACCTACAGGTGTCCACACCAGACATGTATTACAAATTCTAGACATATTTGGACTGGGTTTGTTAGTTCTAGTTTGCATGCAGAGAACAGGGGGGATTCCAGGGGTCCATTGCAATGGAAAAGAATAATCAAGCAATATTTGGCCTCGGCTTTTCCCTAAAACTTAATAATCCTGCAATGAATGCAATAAATTTAATGAATGCACAAAAAGTCAATGAAGGTAGTCGCTGTACTAATAACCAAAATTGATCCTTGCAGATGTAGGCCTCTGTGCTGCCTTTATTTCCTAGACCTGGGAGCAGAAAGTGTTCTTTCATAACAAAGATGTCTGCCAGTGGGCCCACGTGATGTCCGGAGTGCTGGATCTCGCTGGAGATCACAGTGTGTATGCAGAGTACAGAGAGTGTGCGTGCTGTACATGTGTGGTAGTGATAGAGCACGCGTCACTTGGCTCTATGGCAGACTTAGATAATTTCTTATCTTCAAGTACTACTCTTGCTCTGTTCAGACTTGTTTTTCCCTTTCAATACGAGTCTCTTTATTCGTGCTTTTGACGTTCCCGTGTGAAGCAGGTCTACACAAAATGATATTTGTAATCTTATAGCTATCTCTCCACATAACTGAGAGGTGCTGGCCACGTGGATTCCTTCAGGCATGGAGCAGTGTTTCCTCTGGGAATTTTTGCAGCAATGGGAGGAGGGGAAATTTCACTTTGGTTTTTAGTTCCAAACCAGTCTTTCCATTCTATTTCCATAGAGAGCTGCAGTTCTAAAACATTGCTGCTTAAAGAGTGACATTATACTGACTGGTACCAGGCTGTAAGGCTCATTATTGTACCTTAAATGCTCAGGCAGATCGACATGTCCTGTCCACTTGCAGTATATGGCAATTCTGGGCCTACTTCCTTATTGTGCTCTCATATCTCTCAAAAACTTGGTAAATCACTGACTGGAAATGACTGTCTATAATCAAAGGAATTATTTCCGCGATATGTCCCTAAGATCCAAATTGAATAAAGGGCTTTTATGTTCTCTGCCTCGTTCCAAAATGATGAAAGAGCTGGTCTTTCTCAGTGACTTCAAGAAGGATCTACAGCCCGACTCAACAAGCTATGCTTTTTATGTGAGATCTACTTATGCTTGACCCTTAACCTTACTGGACTACTATTACACTACTGCCTTTTGACAGCTCATATAGCGAATGTTGACTTTGGACTTTCAATACCTTTCATGTTCTTGTTAATTGTATTTTTGCTTATGAATGCTGTATGCTGTGTGCATGCAACTTTCGGGTGTTTTGTGACGCTGCTGGGTCTCTCTTGAAGAAGAGATTTTTAATTGCACAGATCAAATTTAATCTTCCATCTCGACCTGGGTGAGTGAAGATTACATTTAAAAACAAACAAATAAAAAAAAAAAATTTTGTGGGGTGGGGGTTATAAAAAGGATTTTCCTTAATTGCCATTTTTTCCCCAGAACTGGCAGCAACTTTCCAACAGTGGGATGTTCGAACGCTGCTGCTGAATTAGTGTAAAGAAAACACTGGACATACAGCCTGTAATCTGATGGTCATCTGAGGGTCACTGAAATTGGTGGTGTGGCATTGTTGCTAGCTAACATGCAGATAGTAATCTTGATATTTCACATAATCCGTGAAACAAAGACAGTCGACTCAGTAACGGACCGACTAAAGAGAATGGCCAGAGGACAGCCATATATTATATATGACTGTGCTGCACTGGACTGAACAGTAAACCTGTCAGCACCAACAAGTGATTCTGACCCACATACAGTAACAGTCAACTCATCATAATAAATGAGTCTCCCTCTCTTTGAGGGCGCCTCTCTGAGTCTTGCCCTGGCCTGGTGAACAGATGCCATCCGTGATGCCATTCCATATCCATGGCATAAGGCAAGAAAACAATGTCAGCACCTTCAGCAGGGCACATGGCAAGGGCTTCATCAGAGCATGATCTCATCTTTCCATCTAACATGTGACCTTTGAGATTGAGGTTAAGATAACTGAAAGACAAAAGCAAGCTTAAAAAGACTCTGATACTTCCTTGTTTGTAAACACGCACGCAACATTACTGACACAACGGTGAGGCTTTTTGTGTGGGGGGAGGACATGTATGAACTGGGTGGGACAACGTTTTAGACACTGAAGTCAGCTTGGCCTTGTCATTTTAAAAAATCACTCACCAAAGATCTCCCCATTCTTGGCATACTCCGTTACCAAGTAAAGCATGTTCTTCGTCTCCATCACCTGAGAGAGGGAGAGGACGAAGAGGTCGAGGGAGGGAGAAAGAGTGGGAGAGTGAGCGTAAATACACACAGCAGAAAATGGCTAAAATCACTTGCAAGTTATCAGATAATCCAGGTAAATAGTCTCCTGCAGCAAGAGAGAATGACAGCTTAGGAAAAAGAAATAATAATACACATAAATGACCAAACACAGACATAGAAAACATTATGCAACTGTCCACATGGCCTTATTTAGGTTAGACCGCAGTGTCTGGCATCCACAAAAATGCATGAATGGCGCAGGGCCTAAATATGGCATCCATGTAAGAGAATGGAGGTGGACGGATGGTGCTGAGTACATCTGAATGATACTTAAAACCTCTCAGTCCTGACACGGTGATGATGGAGCCTGGGTTGTGTAGGAGGAGGAGAACTGATTTAGAAGCAGAGACACTCAAGAGATGAACAGAGTTAAATGTGGAGGGGAGAATCAGATGGAGAAGAGAGGATGAATCAGACACACCGAGCCAGACATTCACACTAGAAATCCCACGCTTGTTGTTTATGATCAATTTTCCATCTGTTATACTGACCGATTCATGGATTTAGGAAACGAAAGCCAAGTCCTGTGGTTGGCTCAGGTTGTATAATGTACATACAGCCACATTTTGTCCTCAATTTTTATCCCCATTATAAACTGATAAATGACCTATCCACACCGAGGTATTGTAAGGTTGGAGTGCAATTGATTGATGAATTCATAAGCACTAATTGTGATTGTGCATATAGACAGCAGCAGTCCACAGTGAGGGACCCAAAAGAGTAAGAGGATGGCAAGGTGTCAAAGGAGGGAACAGAAGGATAGTAAGACTGGGGTCAGTAAAGAAAAGGCCGCAGAACACATGAACTGGAGGTGGGGTCTAGAGTTGGGTTTTTTGTATGTGTGTGTGTGTGCGTGTGTGTGTGTGTGTGTGTCTGTGTGTGCGTGTGCATTCGCTACCTAGGGCTTCCCTCTGGGCCACAGGGCCACCCTCTGTTTATGAGGTTGGAAAGGAAATGACTAATTGACTTGAGCTGTTTGGATGGATGAGCCGTTGGAAATAATGATACACACCAAAATTACACAGCAAAATGCTGGAGTGTTGCCATATGGTTGTATAATGATAATGAACACCCATTTAGTTTCCCTAAACAAACTAATAGGACCCAAAGGCTTATGTAATACAATTAAGTCACCCCAAAAAATGTTATTGGTGGTTGGGCCATCATGTGCCGGATAGCAAACATCATGGTAACTAGGTGAGATGAGTTTCCCTAGCTACTGTACCAACAAAGAGTGCAGCAGCCAGAACAAATTAATTCTTAGAAAAACTTGGTGTCCCATAAAATTTATGTGAACTTCCCTGGCGCATCTGGACTTGCATAATAGCTAGTATAAAAGTGCCAAGGTGGCATGAGGGGAATAACAACATCTCATTGATGGCAATAAAAATACTTAAAAATTGCTAACGGCATAAATAATTATAGTAAATAATACAGTTTATGCTAATTCGTTACTCTTACAAATTCATAAAACAAAGTTATTGACAGATCTCTTCTCGGCTACTGCAGATCACATACTGTATGTGTCATTTTAGCTACATCAGTGTGCAAAAAAACATAGTGATGCTGTATAGCCTTCTTTAAACAGGAGGGATCCACACTTTTACAAGGTGGCATAAAAATATCGGACATTGACATGCATTAATGAAGCTCTTTAACGTGCAATAAACCTGCCATAGTCTACATTCAACATTGTACAGGTCAGCTGGCAGTAAGTCATCAAACATAAAAAAATGTGGATGTGGAATGGAACAAGGTCCAATTTTAAGACATTGTCTAAATAGAGCTTGACATTGTAGTACAGCACCATTATAGAACATTTCAACTTATTCATCTTTTGATCCTCAACTGTCTACCATACTATTCTGTTTAAACAAAGCCAGTAGCACTTTGATACAGTGCAGAACACACACAGAGACACACACAGTGCCAAGTGTCAGTCAGTCATTAACTCTGCTCTCATATCTTAAACCATCCAGCGGTGGCAGGTCCTGCTAGGCAGGAGTTGTTTGCTAATGCATTAGAAAATGGCCTTGATAGGTCCTGTGCCTCAACACCCAGTCTGGCAAAGCAACATGGAAGATCAACATGGAACAGAATGAATTCTGCTCCACTGCATTGTTTTGTTCACAGACTAGAGTCAGAGGCACTGTTACTAATTCTGGGCCCCCTGAAAAGATGTCACACTGGGCCCCCCAATGCAGCGCATGTTACGTATTACAGTACCATTACATCATTACAGTATATATCATCCGCTCCTCCAGCTCGGGGCCTCATGAAAGTACTTCCCTCCCTCGCCCCCTATAGCAGCGCCCCTTATTAGAGTTAACATCAGACAACCAGCCAACAACAGGTGAAGAGACTTTGTGTGCCACACATGAATGCTTTGACTTGATATTTTACAAAGAGTCAAGTTGGGAACATTTATTATTCACAGAGCCTATGCAGAGAGTGGTTTACTAACTGGAATGTCTGTATATGCTGTCTTCATTCCTTAACATTACTGTTACAATGACAGTAACAGATGGTAAAGAGTGGTGACTGAGAGAAGCAGCAGCCATGGAACAAAGTTAGGTCTAAGCACACAAGACAGAAATAGAATAAAACAGCATGTAAATCAAGAAACAAAAAACCAGATTAAACAGTCCAAACCACATAGTTAGCACAACAGGTCACATGACAACACGGGCTACAACAATCGACAAACTTATTTCCATAGGAGGCAGTGATAAAACACAGGCAAAAAAAAAAAAAAAAAAAAAAAACAGACAGGAGCCCCAACAAATTCATGGCACAGTTAAAATCAATCAAAGCATGGAGAGGATAGTAGTAGCAGATCTTACATGCTTGTCAGACATAAAATGAGGATACAGGGTAGAAGTACTGTAGCTAGAGGCTCACCTGGTAGAGCTTGATGATGTGCGGATGGTCCAGCATCTTCATGATCTGGACTTCTCTGTAGATCTTCTCCAGGTTGACAGCATCCAGTTGGGTCTTGTCAATGATCTTAATGGCCACCTGCAGGACGGACAAACATCAACAACGAACAACAGTAATGAGTTGTTTTCTCCATAAGGAACACCAGAATCCTCGTTAGGGCACATGAGGACTTGTGGGAAATTAGAAATACCCCCACCCGACCCCCCCCACCCCCACTCGCACACATACTAATACAGACTGCTATTTAATATTCTCTAAGAGGCAAAAGTAGAGAGTGTGATCAATTTCAGCTGTGAGTGCAGAGATCTGTTTCTGAGATACTGTCTGGTGCGAGACACACAAGACTAAATACTTAAATACTGCTTATGCTGAATTTTGCACAAACAGCTTTAAGATCCCGGCCATGAAGCATCATCTGAAGGTACAGCAGAGGCAAACACATGCCTCATTGGATATACACTCACCCACAATGACACGTACATGTGTAAATCACACCCCGCACACACACACACACACACACACGCACACAACTTTAGCCCTCTTGGCTTTGATTAATGGTGCCCGGTAGGTAACAAGCAATATTCACGTCCCTCTCAGACTGTCTCATAAACAACATTTCATCAGTGTGATCTGAAGTGTTCCAAACGTCTGAGAGCCAAGCTGGGAAGAGTAAACAACAGGAGACCACAGTTCCCCTCTCAGTAATCACGCCACTATAATATGCAGCTAGCAAACTCTTACGCTTGGTTAGAATCAGCGGTTCTCAAAGCGGAGTCCGAAACCCCACACCCAAAAATCACCCTTTTAGATCCTTTTAAGCATACTCACAGTTAAGACATAAGAATGTGCAATAATGGATGTTGTTCCCTCGCATTGTTATCTCCCTAACCCACAGTACAGACAGTTTTGTAATTTAGTGCTAAATCCCATCAAAAAACCCAAATCTTTTGATGGCACACTAATTCCGGGGGCCTCGAGGAAATTAACTTTTTAAAGCACTTGTACACTGGGATTTCAGGGTTTTTAGCGTTAAAAGTTACACAACAACACTGACACACACAAACACAACTTAAAACCCCCTCTGAACCCTGTTGGCAAGGTAATTTTAGGTCAGTTACAGAGGATTTTTGCATATACACAACGTAATGAGACCAGAAATCTCAGACAATGCTGCAAGAACAGATCTGAGTGGTAGTGAACCAACTAGCCTGTACAAGGTCCACTGTAGGTCAAGGCAGGGCCAGGTAGGGCGGGTGGCTAGGGCTACACCGCGTCACCCCATGTCTGGACTGCAGTAGGTACATGAGCTGAGAGGTTAGTATGACATGCAGGGGCCATCAGTAGAAAAGTAGGTTATGCACACACAAAGGTGCACCTATCTAGGAATGCGCACACACACACTCACACACACACTAAGTCTACTGTTCCAAGTGTGATTATGCTATGGTATTCATTACAGACACACTAGGCCAACATCTCCTCGCCCAGGCTAACTCAAGAGGCAGGCGGCATCACATGAAGTTGATAGTCTGGCTCTTTCCCTGACCTTGGCCACTGTAACAAACAGCCCGGCTCTGGCCCCGGGCCTAGTCTAGCCAAGCAGCTGCATTTGCTCCCTGCACTGACCAGCGCTGAGTGACCTCTACCTAAAAGGCTAAACTAATGGTTTGCAGCCACGTGCCATCGAGAGCCATGTGTATGCAAGTTTTCGATCCAACCAAACATTAAATCAGCTGGCGTAGAGTTTGACCGGAATGAAAACCTGCATTCACACTGCTCTCAATCGTACATGGTTGCAGATTTATGGGCTAAACTGAAGCTGCACCACTTCACAGCCTACAATGACCAGAATAACAGGACAATAACTCGCCCCTTTATCCATGAAACCTAAAAAAAAAAAAAAAGGTCAGGTCTGGGTGACGTAAATCCATGTTTTTCTTTACAGTGTGATTGCTCACGTTCAGCCTCAAAGAGTTGTGAGTTCTACAGATCAAAGGCCGAAGTGTGCAACAGTGTTTTCCCCAGTCTCCCTGTTTGCCTGCCTGTTTTTTCTGTCACTCTCTGTCTCACACACACACACACACACTCCATCAGAAGAGCCTCTTCACACACGGTCTGGCCACTCTTCACACTGCATCCCTGTGTCTCTGTCATTACAATGGAAAGTCATGGCACTCAGTGGTACTAGTCAAGAAAAGACACGAACGCCTCAGCACTGATGATAAAGACCCCTCCCAGAATTTTCTCTGTGGAGAGCTGCTGTATAGGGTATGAATGAACATAAAATAGTCTATTGCTTTGAACAAATTTGATGCAAAATCCTAACATCCAAGCTCTGTTCCTCCTGTGACAGCCCTGTTTTACCCTGAGAATGCAGTTTCACATGTTTATAATATCAATCCCCCTCCAAAGAGCAGTGTCAGTGGATCGCTGTCTGTTAACTGAATACTATCACCATGCATGCATGCAGAACACTTTCCTTTCCAATTACAACGCACTGGCATGGCCTGGCCCTTACAAAGCTCTCGGCACTGCTGGCACAAGAAGCCACTAAATCACATCATTATTTGGATTACATAACGGGACCACCGACCCATGCTGCATGCCCCAGATACAGCAAGTGTATTACTGGGTTGTTTACACCAGCCGCTGGGTTGGTACTCTGCCTGGGTCATTAGCAAAGACTACAGGTGTGTGATCGGTTTAGGAAAAAACAAGGATGTTTGCATTAAGTGTTTCCCCGAAATTTGTTAGACCTCTTACTGGTAGTGATGCTGTTTGAGGTGAACGTGCAGTCGGTGCCCTAAACCTGCACGATCAAAGGTTGCACCATGCACCAGCTGTTGCCCAAACTGCCCCGGTTGTCACACTGGAGTAGCTTAGTGCCCGGTAGTTAACTGATCCAAGTTCATGGACACCGTTTCTATTACTGCACCATGTGGACAGCATTTCGGTATCTGCTGTGAATATTTGAGGTGTCAAGTAGTGCATAAAAGTTATGTAACTCAGTTGAACAGTAGCCTAAGTTAGCTTTTGGCTAACTAACACCGACACCCGACTCACCTCGGTCTTGGTTATGCGGTGTCGGGCCAGCTTCACGACAGCGAAATTGCCCTTTCCTAAAGTGCGCTCGATGTCGTAGAAGCCCACTCGGACCGGACCCCGGATCAGCGGTTTTTGGAGACTGTCAGCCATGACCATGCTGTTCTAAATGGGGCTGTAGTGGAAGAGTAGGAGGTAGCCAGACGGACGGGGACAGGGCTCACAGGCTTGAGCAGCTACAGATAAAGAGGAAAGGAAAACAAACCGCCCGCCGCCGCTCGAAACGTGTCCATTAAAAATAGACAAAGTTGATTTCTGTGTCGCCCTGCCAGCTTGAACGTTAGTGTGGCGACACTGTCCTTCAGTGCGGCGATACGAAGCAGGCCATTTGCTAAGCCTGAGGGCTGTCACGCCACGTTCTCCAGTACAATAGAGCTATAATATTTCAGCCTGAGGTACCTCTATCAGCTAGAGAGCACACGAGTTGACTTGCAAGAGGCATCATGTTCTCTGGTTGACGTGCATTGACGTCAGAGCCATGGGGGTATTTGTACAGGGGGCGGGGCTCCGGAGCCGCTCCACACTTCAGTGCCAATTGGTTGCCAAGACAACCAGACCCACCTCTTACGTCAACCGGTAAAATTGCTATTCTGAAATCTGTTTGCTTGCCTGCCCTCCTTGATTGCACGCATAGGTAACTTTGAAGTTTGGCCCCGCAGGTGTTTTACTAAGCTTCTGTCCGCCCTGAGTCAAAAGTGGTGGGAAAAGGGCTTATTTTACTCATGCACAGAATTACCTATTAGCATGCACATTAGTCAAGCTCATCCTAAAAAATTTGCTCTGCAAGAATATGGAAAAAGTTGTCTTTCAACAAAGTGCATGTTGGGATAACATAATCTCACTAAAGTAGACAAAGAAAAGGATTTTTTTTTACATTCCACAATATGCTTGGTTCTAGTCCTAGGATCTAGAAAATTTCCCAATAGGCCTTACAAATCTCAATATAATATAGTAAAACCTCATGTCAAAGACATTTTATCTTCCCAAGACAGCTACACAACAGCGCCATCTGTTGGCAAAAACCTGCAATTGAAACATTAGAAATTATGTTGTTTTTCAAATGCTTTTATCAATAGGCCACACACAATGCAACCTATCTGTACTTTAGTATCATGCATGTAATATTTGAGTTAAATTCTACACACACACACACACCCCTCCACTCCCTACACTCACACTTAAATGCACCCGTATTACTGAGTAAGGAATGCAAGCACAATGTTTTGCAACCAAACTTTATTTGTAACCCCAAATCTTGTCATATTTGAAATATGATGCTCATTCAGTTGTTGTCCTTAGCTCCTGCAGTGACAGTCTAAAACACAGAGAGCTGTGCAGCGCTAAGCGGGCAGGCAGGCCAGCGCGCCGAAGGCCTCCACTGTCACGCATAGACTTCCTGAATGTAAGAGTTCCAGATGTGCTTTTGGCATTTCCTGTCTTACATCCTCCAAGAACACACTCACTCAGCCTCTCCTTACTGGGCTCGCTGCGCCTTTCCATGACACCAACCCACCGCCCACTTGGTATATTCTCTGAAATAACATGGACATTTGTATTCAGTTCAGTTCATCAGTGATCATTTTAAAGAGTTACAAGACAGGGGACCTGCTTTTAAAAGCAACGCGCACTGCCGCATGAGCAGAATTGTGGTGAGTGAATCCGTGCCATATTCAAAACCGGACACTCCCAAGAAGTCTCTGTCCTTTCGTAACAGTGGGAGGGTCGAGTCTCTCACAGTCAGGTGGAGTCGGGAAAGCCCGCAGCTTTGAGGTTTACTGGGGTCACCGCTGTTCTGTCATCGATGTTTCCGCGTAGACTGTCCTGTTCCCTGACATCAGCTTCCAAACAGGAAGCCTCGCACAGCGGTGACACCACGCTTTGTAGCTTTAGAGAAAGGGTCAGAGCGGACCCCGAATGAGAGACTTCCATGGCGGTAGAAAGCCAACAGGATCTGTTTGTCCTTGTGTCTCATAACATCTGGTGACGTGACTGTAAAAGGGCTGAGTGGTTCACTTCTTATTGTTTACAAGATGAGTAACCTTGCCTTGAGCCGTCAAAACCTGCAATTGTTCCTAGAAGAGTTAAATGTGCAATTCACCATGCCAAATATAGTGCCACTGCTGCTCCACCAAACTCAACTAGCCTATTTATGCTTATTTGGGGCCAAATCCCTGGTGTTGTTGTGGAGTTGCATCATGTCTCACAGGTGCTCATCAAAACTGGACAACAGGAAGATTACGATTCAAGTGGGATGGAATAAAAAGATACGTTCTAACAGTTTAAACATATTTTAATTGCTATACTTTAAGCATTAATATGACTTAGAGGCTTTCCAGACTTTCCAGGCTTCGGATGCTCAGGACACAACACTGAATCCACTCAGGAGATACATCTATGTCCAAATAACCAAAGTCCAGGCTGAAACAAATATGGGTTTAGTATTCCTGCACCATACAATCCAACCAGCAGGGTATAGGGGAAGAAAAGGATGGAGAACGCAACGTTCTGCTATTCAGCTGGGTCGTATTAGTTAGCCAGTAAGATGGAGGCTGAGACTCACAGAGACCAGCTCGGCGTCAGCAGTATTATCCATAGATCTCATTTTCCACCCAACCAGTCTGACTGCGGCAGTGCCGGCTCTGTTCTCTGCAGGTCTCGTAGATGTCATTGGTCACAAAGCCGCTCTCTCGCTCCGGGCATGACACATTCTCATAATCGTCACACTGGGCGTCCGGGGAGGGAGCACACGGGTACTTTGTCTTGACGCCTGCTGGCACGCTGCTGCTGCTGCCCAGAGCCGTGTGATGCAGCTTGGAAATGTCACTGAAGGCGTAAGGTCCTTGTACGGTGCAAGGTGCTCCTGGTGTTGACATCCACGGCTCTGGGCCGCTGGGATAGCTCTCAGTTTCTGTCTTCCTCCTGAATATGAATGACATCACATTACATACATCATCAAAACATGTCAGGTAGGGAGACATACTGCCAATCAGTGATTCTTGACAACTGTGTAAAAACTTTCCTTACTGAGTAAAGTCTTGTTTTTGTTGGAAATGAAAAAACGACAATGATAAAGTTGTTGAAATGTTAAAACTTTGCACTCGTATGTCATTTTTTATCACAAAATTTACAAGCTACATGAAGTGGAAAAAGTTCAAAACTATTTCTGTTTTAGTTGCTATGTGATGTTCCTAAACATAAAGTTTTCTAAGGACATGATAAGGACAAAACATTCATAACAAATTATGCTCATAAGAAATTTTAGCTCAAAACAACCAAAAATCATCTTCTGATTCTTCCTGTTCATACCCAGTGAAGAGCTGCTTCGGTGTAACATATTGATAGACTATAACCATATCTACAAAATCTCTGTTGTCCCATCTCTGAGATAATAGATGTCTTCTGTAATTCCATGGATACATTATAAGCCCAATTATCAAGATTTACATAGAGCTTCTTCTGACAAAAAGGACATAATCTCCACTAAAATTGCTTCTCAGACAGACACTTGAATTAATCTGTATCCAGAAATCCACCTTGATAATCCACTAAAACAACCACATTGTTTTATATTTTGGAGTGTAATAAATAGCATGGTATTTCATCAAAACAGCACTGTTTTCTTTTAGTTTTTTGCCTTTACCTCTTAGCGACCTGTCTGTAGCAGAAGAACCCAGTGACTACAAACAGCAGCAGCAGCAGAGCGGGGATAGTTGCACAGAGGATGTAGGAAACATACAGGGTGTTGTCTGAGAGAGATACTGCAAAGGAAAACACATCACTTGGCATTACTTTACTTAATCGCGCCATTTGAATAATTGGGGTTCATGATTCTGTTATCACTTCACACATTCATTTTTATCACTTTCCCTGGGAACATATAGGGCATTAAGCCTAATTATCAAGCATAAAATGTGGATGACAGGTTTTCTTACCTGACGATTCAGGAAGTCCTATTTTTATCTTCTCATCGCTTTCTGTCGTTGGCAACAGGTTTGGCCTCAGCGATGGAACTGGGGAATTGAGAAATGAGATGAATATCATCAGATGAATATTATCAGAAACAATGTGACATGGCTGTTTGCTTTATAAATGGTAGAACCTTGAACCAGACATTTGAACTGATTGGTCTCACCAACAGAAATAATAAACAAAATACGTGGGAATGTGAAAATATATCTCATAAATGTATAGATTTTGCATAATTGATGGCATTTACTTGTTGATAATGATGCAAAAACAAGCATTTGAAGTCCAAGACTGTGAATACATGTGTTGAATGTGTGTTTGAATATGCTTTCATCCAAATGTTTTATAAGATTGAAGCTTTTTACCATTTTCCTGGCTACCTCTATCCCTAATGGATAAACAAGGCTCTATTCTATAAGGCAAACTATATCATATCATATAAACCACTAAAGGTTGCCTGCAAATAAAATCATATGATAGTGAATTATGAATGATTACGTTTGAAGAATGTACATGCTTTCTGCAATATGCTAAATGTACATATTTTACTATATAGTAGTGTTGTATAACATCCAGGGCCTTTATCGATTTTGACCACTAGAGGTCTTCCTTCATATAGATGCAAGTGGAAAGAAAAGACATTGAGCGTCAGTGACAAAAAGAACAGTGATGCAATGGTTTCGTCTGCCTGTCCTTGGTCCAAGTATAAACAAATGACACATCCTCGAGACCTTGAGCCTGAATGTCAACCACTTGCTCACCATCTATATTCCACAGAAACATGATGCACACGTCCAGGGACAGTATGTGATTGTCTCAAAAGTACCTGTGCGTACTGTGTTCCCGGCTTCAGTGAATGCTGGTACTTTATCTGCGAATGACAGAGATAATAAGAGAGTAAGTTAATCTTATTCAGTCATTAAATCTTTATATATACAGTTCATTTTGTAAAAACAACGTAATTAAAGGTGCTTCACAGAGTTATTAAAAAGAGTTTAAATAAAATGGGCCATAACAGCAAGGATTTATACAATTATACATTCCTGAAACATACAAGAGGAAGATAAAATAAAAAACACAATAGAATCAAATAGAATAGGTGAAATTAACTAGGTGCTCTAAGTCATGCTCAAAGTTAGGTTTTCAGCTTTTGTGTCGGCCATTATGAGTAAAAGAGGCTTCCTCAAAAGTCCCCAAAAAGACTACAAATAGATTAATATCAAAGGATCTGAGGGCTCTCATCCCTTAAAAACAGCTCAGACAGATATTGGGGGTCAAGAAAACTAATAAAAGAATTTTAAAATAATTATTTAAGCTATCAGGCAACTAATGAAGTGACATGAGCTCACTTTCTGGCCTTGATCAGAAATCTAGCTGCAGAAATTCAAACTAGTCACAATACATTTTTCCATTTTGTGACACCAGAAAGCTGACTATTACAGTAGTCCAGTCTAAAAGTAATAAAATATTGCACAGCTGTTCAGTGTTAGTTAGTGAAAGGAACGGCCATGCTTTAGTAAAGCTCTTGCGATAATAAAAAATCAACTTTCACCGTTCACTAAACGTCAGATTTTGTGCCATTAAAAATAAATGGATTCCTGAACAGAACAAAACCAAATGTGCCGAATGTTGACGAGTCCCAGCACAGAACAGCCAGGTACAACAGCAGCAGGTCTGGGATCCACTGGCTCACCTTCTGGGTATTTGCAGACATAGTTGTTCTTGGAGTTGCAGTTGTCATCATTCCACTGGAACAGGAAGTGGCCTTCTTCGTCGGGCGGTGCAGAGGGCTGGTGGTACAGAACCACACACATTTCACCACCGCAAGACGGCTCATCCCAGTGCCAGTTCCTACAGGGAAAGAGATGTAACACTTTAACACCCGATCAACTCTAAACAGGACCATTTACAGCAGTATATGCCTTGTTCCACTCTATAAGTCATAATGTCTCATTCCCACACAAGTGTCTGCCTTTAAAAGACATATTTTCCCATGATATTTCCCATGATATATGTGTGGTTTATCCCTTGTGTTCCCTTATACCATCATTCATCACTGACACAACCAAGCCATTCTTACAGCATGTGCAACAAAGCAGTTTCACTTGCACACAGAGTATAAAACATTAGGAAACTTCAGAGTAAAGACCTGAACTTGGCCTTGCTTCCATCCAGCCAGTAGTACTGTGAAGGGCAGCCCGGGCTGGTCGCCCCCGGCCTGAAGCGCTGCGGACTGCGGCGGAGCCCGATCCAGAAGTCTCCGTCTCCGGCCTGCAGCTGCTGTATGAACCTCTCTATCAGCCGTTGCTCGCTCTCTGTTTCGAGGCTGAGCAACTCGCCGCCATCCAACCTGCAGGCCTGCCGGGCATCCTCGAAGGTCAGCCTCCGCCTGCTGTCCTGGATGTAGGACACCTTGTAGCATGGGCGCTCTGTCCCACGCCGGCAGATCCTTTGGCCTGGACACAACAGTCAGCATTAACACAGTAACACATTAACACTAACACAAGTAGGCTATTGCAGATGGGTTTTTTTTTTTCAAAGACTTTATTGGGACCCAAAGGTGGGTGGCAGGAAGATTAAAAGCAACCACCAAGTTGTTCTGGATAAATTAGTCACCAGATTTTTTTGGTTAGGTTGTATTGCCAAAGCCCTCCCATTTCCCTGTAATGCAATGTGGGTGGAATAAACCATAGGGTGGAAGAATAGAAGCACAAAAACATTTTTTTTTTTGCAGATTTAAACAGACAAGTTTTGTTATGTTGGTCTAATAGCTTGCAAAATAGCATTGGTCTGCTTTAATCATGGGGATGCTGTTAGGTTGGGATTGCACAATGAATAGCCTATACTGACTGAATGATTATGGACTCCATATTAAGTTGCAACCTAACTGGCTTAGGCCACTGGTTGCACGTAATGCATCTGTTTTAAACATGCCAAATAATAAACAATCAAGAAATCAATCTCTCAGGCTTCTCATCTCTTTGTGTATTGTTGCTCATCATTTCCCTATCCCTTTCATTCTTACTAGCATATTGTGAAATATTGTAGATCTATAGATCCGAGCTTCTGTTGCATAACTAGAAGTCATGAATGCTATTATTATTAGCAGTAGTAGTGTTAAAGCTGTTACTATTATTAAAACAACTGTGCGACCTCCTTACTGAAAGTGATCTGAATTCCAAATAGATCTGCTGTTGACGTTTTCAATTTTCCACCACATCATGTGCTGCTGCTGACTGCAGCTTGTTTATCACTTCAATACCTATAGTTTTAGGCTCCTATAGTATTGGCCTATGATTTGTGTGTAACGGTAACAGCACACAGCAAAGTGCGCAACCTTATAGCAATAACGAAAAATGAAAATGAAATTCGCCTATGACAACAAATGCATAGCTCAGTAAGAGCTGCATGTAAACTTATTCAATGCAAAACAAAACTGTCTTGGAGGAAAAACAAACCTGTAAAAGTTTTATCTCGTAAATAGCCTAAAGCACATTGTGTCAAATTGTATCTCAACGCATTTATGAACAGGCAGATTTATGAGTTCACGTCGTGCCTGTTACCGTTAGATAACGTTTCTGCGAAGGAAATTCTTACCATTGATTTTAGACGCGGATCCAGGGTGGAACAAAACGGCGATAACAGTGCCAAACAGCTTCATAAAATCCATCTCTACATGTTCACTCTTGTGTTCTGGACGATTACTATAAAATCAAATATTAGCTACTACTCTGGTTTGGGGTGAAGAAGAACTTTTTCGCCTGTGGCAGCCACGGACTAGATAGAGGGAGCAGAGCAGTCTGTCCAGTCAAAACTGGGTCGACTGGTGGAGGAATATGCATATGGCGTCTGGCTGAGGAAAAAAAAAACTAACTCATGAGAGAGATAGCCCACGATTCCTGCTTTGAAGAAGTTCAAATACTGTGCATTTCAATGGCTTTTATTCTCTGAACGTTAAATCAAACCATTAAGGTATGGAATTTGAAATAGTCTACTGATAGCGTGCCTCTGCACAATTAGCAAAATCACATTTCCCCATATAGGCCTAGTAGCCTAATGCAATTTTATTGGGATGAATAGAGTTCTTTGTGCATATATGCATCATGTCCCCTGTACCGAAATAAGGACAGCCTGAGTATCTCTCATTCCTTCACCACACACACACACACACACATACACACACACACACACACACACACACACAGGCGATTGAGTGCTGTCTGGGGAAAACAGCTCTGAGGGGAAAATGAAGCGAGAAAACAGAAACAGACACAAGGCTGACTTCAAAAAGTGAAATGATGCGTGTTAAAAGTTCAACAACAGCCTCGCTCCGTTCTGTCAGTTTTTCCTCTCTTTGTCCACTTTAGCACATATGTGTTGATCTGCTGTGATTCACTTACAGTTAAGTTTATTGGCCACATGACTGCTGTGGCTGGTGAGCTATGGAAAACTGCAGTGGAGCTCTGAAAATGTAGGGGTGTCCCACAGAAAACTACAAAGAAAAACAACAAAAAGGAGCAAGATGAAAACAATGAAGACTAGCATTTGAAAGGAATCTGGCTACTTTGTGGGCCACTTGTTCAAAACATACGCATATGAAAACACTGTTAGATGCAAACAGGGACAATGAGAGACAAAACAGGCACAGGGAGAGAGAGAGAGATTGCCCATGGAACAGGAAACCATTGCAGAGGAGGAAGAGGAAAGAGACTTTTTTTTTTCAGCGCCATATTTCCTGTTCATCTCTTTAGTTTGGTTTCCAGGCACTGCAACTGATTTCCTGTCCCTCCACAAAATGAAAATAGTCCAATCCAGTTCTTTGATTGTGAAAGTCAGTAACAGCCATATAGGCTACGCAACCAAAGTAGATTATTTTAATCTACTCCATCCAGCAAATTGTCAGACTGTAGTTCTCCACAAGGACTGTGAGCCACTGCACAGATTCAGAGATGCTTATTGCATTTTCACATTTTAATCAAGCACATCCAAACGTAATGAGCTCTCAGTTCTTAGCTCGGCAAGCAATATTGGATTTATTCACACAATGTACACAGTGATGGGTTGAATCTTTACCGGCAGAGATTTAGCATTTTAATTCTTGGCTCCACACTTTAAGATGAGTATTTATGGACACACAGACACACAAACACACACATTCACGACACAGTAGTCGGCCACAACCTCACCACAGCACACAGTATATCTTCCTCTTGTGTTGTATGATTACCAGCAGCACCCATCAACAGATGGATGACCCTGGAAGCAAAGTAATAAACACATGGGTCTCTCTGACAGAGGCCAGACAGTACAAGCTGTATCTGTATGTGTGGCTCTGTTGTCCCGCTACCTGGCTGCGGGCCAGGGGCTCCCTGCAACACTGTTGCTTTTAATGGAATACTGCTCTCTCTCTCTCTCTCTCTCTCTCTCTCTCTCTCTCTCTCTCTCTCTCTCTCTCCCTCTCCCTCTCTCTCAATTCAATTCAGTTCAATTCAATATGCTTTATTGGCATGAATGCCATAATTGCCAAAGCGTCTCAGAACAGTAAACTAAAAAGGATACAATTGATCTAACAACAGAGTAAACAGTGGTAAACAAAGTAGTACAAAACAAAAGTAAACTCTCTCTCTCTCTCTCTCTCTTTCTCTCTCTATCTCTCCCAATTTTCAATTTCAATTTCAACTTGCTTTATTGGCATGACATGTAAATACATTTGAGAAAATAATAGCTACAGAAAGAGAAAGATAATAACAATGACATCTGGTAATCACAATATAGTATTAAAAGTGAACATAAAAAAAAGAAAAAGAAAAAAAAACATCTGATCAAATTATTAAATATAGCCTACAAATGCATTATATACCCTGTAGTACTATGTTTATATGATGTAGTACATTCATGTGAGAAGCTCTATGAATATTATAATATTCAATCTTAATACACTTAAACAATGCACATATTACAATACATATATTGCAATGCAGTACACATTAAGGCAGCTAAATGCAGGTAAAAGACTTTCTATGCATTCTGTCTTGTCCCTCTCTCTCTCTCTCTCTCTCTCTCTCTCTCTCTCCTTCTCTTTCTCCCCATCTCTCTCTCCCCCCCTCTCTGTCTCATGTCTTGTTATTGGTGACACGAGTGTGTGCATCATGCGAGGGGTCTTGATGTTGGACTGTGCCTCTGGATGCTTCTCACGCTATGTCACGCAAGGGCTGAGAAAATCACCTGGACCAATTGTAATTTGTCATGTTTGGGCCTTTTTAAGTCTCTGCAGCTGCTTAGTGAGTTTATTTGATTATTTGGTGATGGAAACAACTTTTGTCATGTGATGAATAACCGGTATGAAAACAATTAAAACTGTGTGATACAAGCACTGTTGACCTTGTTGAGCTTTTTTTACATCTTCAGGGATGTTTAATGATGGGAAACAGATTTAGTGATTATGCGTGCTCTACTGGAATGCACCATGGTAAATTGATGTAGCTGATTTATGTTTTACATATGTTTTGATGCTCACAACAGGACTTTTGTTCTGGGCCGTATAATACAGGTATTATTATGTTATGGATAATCACATGTACATTTGAGAAATGGTTTTAAGTTCCATGTCTGCTGATCAGACTTGGTATGTTCCTTGGGGCGGATGTTTTTGTAGATGACCTCGTCTCCTCAGGGCAGACTGTACCCAGGACAGCACATTGTTTGCTATTTAGGCAACTTCATTTTTCTTTCTTAGTTTTCCTCTGAATTATTTATACATACTTTCTCTTGTTTATTAGAATGGACGTCCATTATCACTTTATTTTTGGGAGATCCAAATAAACATTAACTGTGACCTTGACATCTGTTTGTGAAGGGTAAAGATGTGCCTCTTGGCTTACACCCCTCAACACTGGTAAATCATGAGTCTATTAAATAAACAAAACACTTTGAACACTGTCTACTTTTGGCCAGTAGAGGGCAGCAAAACACAGCTTCTTGGAATAAGGCATAGCAGGATTCAAAAACTCCCATTTTCTTATGTGCAACTCAATTAATGTATAATAATAATGATAATAATAACAGTATTATTAATAATACAATACAACAACAACACCACCAACAACAACAACAACAAATACTACTACTACTACTACTACTACTACTAATAATAATAATATTTTTTTTTATTACTAAGTTACAAAGTCCTTAACAGAGATAATTAAGTAAACCAGAGATAATACAATCCGACAAAGGCAGAGGTTAGAGAAATTAAATATAAAATAAAAGTCAAAAACAGAACAAAACAGAATTAAGAACAGAGCCAATACAGCAGAAAATAAATAAAAGCAATAAAAAACAAAATAGGTGAGTGAAATAAAACAATTAGCAAAAGGTTTTTCTATAAAAGGTTTTAAGCAGGGATTTAAAAGATGACACAGACTCTGCAGGCTGCTCCAAAGCATCAGGTCTCTGACTGTGAAATCCTTCAGTTTTAAGCCTGGATCCAGTGACAGCTAAAAGGGCGCTGCAGGAGGATCTCAGGCTATGTTCAGGCTCATAAAGCAACAAAACATCCAAGATGTAACTTGGGGCCAGACCTTGTAACAGTATGATCTTAAAATCAATTCTAAACTTAACAGGGAGCCAGTGCAGGGAAGCTAGAATGAGGATAGTATGCTCCTGTCTCACACTTTGGCTAAACGTCTGGCTGCAGTGTTTTGTACCTGCTGCAGACAGTTGAGGGAGCTCTTGCTTAGACAGGAGTAGAGGGAGTTACAGCAGTCAAGGTGTGATAAAATAAAGGAAGGGATAACCTTTTCCAGATCAGCAAAGGAGAGGCAAGATCTGATTTTACAGATGTTTTTGCCTGGGAGTCAATGTTAAGCTCAAAATCAAATACTACTCCCAGATTTCCAGCTGTGGGCTTAACAAAGGCTCAGAGGTTATTGAGACTAAAATGACACTAAAGCTGATTACCGTATGTATAAGATACCTGTGCAGCAATATGTTTTGCTGTTACAAGAGAAAATCCATTTTGTACGTTGTCACTTCACAAGTAAACAAAGAACTTACAGGCCTACACACCTTCTGCTTACATCTAGACGCAACATGGATCATCCCTCATCCAGGCAACATAGACAATAACTCCTCTGTATCTGTGGAGTGCTACAGGTGAGTATGTGCAGTTCTGATGTGAATGGGATAATTAGCTGGCTATATGATACGCTCCATACACGGGGGTTACCCATTCACCCCCTAAGGGGTCATTAGCTGTACTAATAATCCCCTTTACTGTACACCTCCACAGAGCACGGTACCATCTCCCCACACACTTCCCAGCGTATCTCCTTTCTTCCCAAATTAAATCTGCATCCACCGCTGGGCCTTCTTGCTGTCGGTTTACCGGTGTGATTGGATGTCAGCTGCCATTGTTGTTTCTTGAGAAAGGAGCCAGTACAGATGTAAAGTAGCCATTATTGCAATATGCTGTCAATTTAATCCTGACAGCCTGGCATGGACCTTGTCTAACAGTATGTTCATTTTATTCTTTCTATTGAAGACAATGCTTTATAGTTGCTTGGTTGCTCTTCTCTTCTCTTCTCTTCTCTTCTCTTCTCTTCTCTTCTCTTCTCTTCTCTTCTCTTCTCTCTCTATTCCATTCTATTCCACATATGTCTTCTGTCTTATGCTTATTATATTTTCACAGGTCACCAACACTCACATCTCACATGCTCTTTTCCACTTTCCCAAAGCAATGAACCAACTTTTATTAGCAGTTAATCTCTGATCCTGACCGACCCTTACAGACAGACAAACACATGTCCAGACATCTTTACATAATCTGCAATTATCATCTCTGACTGACCCCTGCAGCCAGAAGGATTAAAGGAAACAGAGAATGTGATTAGAGTGCAGAAAAATGCCCATCTAGCCGTTTCCAAACGGGAGTCATGGGAGACACAGAGAGGCGGACTGGAGAGATTGTAAAAGAGTGACGCATCGGTGGATAGTGTAACAAATGTCTCCTCTCACCACGGGCGTTTTGGCGAAAACATTGATGCTCCTTTTCATTCTATATTTTGGTGGAACAATGGGGCTTCTCAGTTGAGCAGTAACAGTTGTGGCCTATAGCTATATAGACTACCTGCAAAACAACTCCTGGGACACAACAGAAGAGAGGTCTGACATGTAAGTTGGCTGTGTACTTCGTAGCTTGCGGCGTGCGTGATCACGTTTCAAGCATTCATGGTGTTCCATTCTCAAGACACGAATCCACGATTGATGACTTTGAATCTCTACAGAATGATATTCACAGGAAACTTCATTTCTGCTTTTTGAGATTGAAGGGTTTGATAAGAGTTGCTAAATGCCACACAAAGGATATGTTTTTGGATTTCAATAAATAGAGTTTGTAAGGTGTTATCAATTTAAAGGATAATCTCAGTTGGAAATTAGTAATAGAATATGAATGAATATATAGAATACATATTTTTGTGACATTTGATTTGCCAGGGAGGAACCTAAACTCTAAAGTGCATTGCGAGAGGTGAAAAATAAATGAAAAATGGATGAAGTACTGTATATTCAAAGCCAATTATCATTTTTGAAATATTCAAAATGCACTCTGTTCATTGAAATGCAATAAGGATATTTAGAAATAAATGTTTAAACTATTTCAATGTTTAATGTGATGGCGCACAAATTTCGTTATAGCACTGTATATGTCTCTCTCAATGAGTCAGCCAACAACAACAACTCTCTTCTATTCTCCAGAAATCCACTTTATTGGAGGGAAACCTGAAACAGTTGTGCAGATTAAACTGTGGGATCTATGTCAAAACCCACTGACACATTAATCTGTTGGGTGAGGATTTGATAGTGAACCATGCCAGGAGTCGCTGTTGTTTGAAAGGAGAAGACACGGTGGAAAAGATGGAGAAAGAGTACGTGTGTGTGTGTGTGTGTGTGTGTGTGTACATAGGGGTCTATAATTAGTTGGGGGGAGGGCTTGAGAGTCACACCTCCTTGGTTTTAGATGTCTTGAGGCTGTCTAACACTATAAAAGCCACATTCCACTACTAGATCAGTGACAGAAACACCTGCTCAGGTACCTGCAAACCAAGGTAGGAAGACCCAACTCAGCTCACATGCTTTACCATTGAATAGGACTCTATATTGTAATTATTTCTTTCCAATTGCTACATTTTTATATCACTGAATTGGAAAAAAAAAACAGTTTAATTCAGCAAAACAAAGCTAAATTTGCAACACAATTTGGTTGAAAAAAAATCACGTTATTTTCATTTTCTATTCTATTTTTATTATTCTTTTCTATTTTTTATTCTATTTTTAAAAATTAAATCATTATTTTTTTTATCTTTTTGTCTCTGCTCTGACTCTTTGTGGTTGTTTTGTGGAGGGTAAAAATGGTTATGTTATTATTTTTGTCTGAGTTTTCCCTCTCACACTATACAGGACTGACCAGTCAGACACCATGACTCTTTACCTGTGTCTCCCTCTGGTGGCTGTGCTCCTCCAACCCGCTCTCTCTGTCTACAACTGCTCCTCCGAGTTCCAGAGGATCCCAGGTAGGTGGAACAGACCAATGTGAATAGGCCATTTGCTGCTGTAAATATGTTGGACTGAGTACACTACCAGTCAAAAGTTTGGACACACGCATTTTTCTTTATTTTTTACTATTTTTTACATTTTAGAATAATAGTAACGACATCAAAACTATGAAAGAACACAAATGGAATTATGCAGTGACCAAAAAAGTGTTAAACAAATCAAAACAATTTTAGATTTTAGATTCTTTAAAGTAGCCGCCCTTTGGCTTGATGGAAAGACAAAGGCTTTGGAAAGAAATTCATACATAGGCATCAACTTCACTGTTTATATTTGTCTAAGAAACAAATTCCAAGCATTTAAGCATAAGCCTTTAGATCAAAATGTCTTTAAGATAATGAAAAACATAGTAAATTCAATTCAGTTTCTACAGCAGTAACTGTATCATAAAATCAGTTTGATTCTAATGGAAACAAATTCTCACATTATTGAAACTTATTTCTGTGCAATCGTTTATCTCTCCTGGGTTCTCTTTCTATTCCCCCCCCCCCCCCCCACCCCCCCCCCCCCAGACAACACAGACCTGATGGTTGACTGTGGCACCAGCATGATCACCCTGGAGATCAACCTGTGCACGGCGCAGTGGGCGGGCTTCGACCCCACCGGCCTGGCGCTGAACGGGGAGCACAACAAGACCGAGTGCCAAGGCTCCCTCGACACCAGCGTGGACCCTCCCATCATCCGCTACCAGCTCCCTGTTAACCACAGTCTGGAGAACCCCTGCCGCCAGTCCCTGCAGGTCAGATGGTGTCTTTTACAGTAGAAGGAATAAAGCACAGACTGTACTGTAGGAGAATGGCTGGATTATGTAAGAGGGAGATATTGCCGGATGAATGGGATTGTTTTTTGCTGCATCTGGGTGTTAGATGGACGACACTTTAGGCTTATTTGGCAACACATAGGAGAATGCCATGAAATGATCCGGTCTTCTTCCGTTGTCTTTCTTAGATTGTGGATGAGGTCCCAGACTCCTCGGGTCCCTTCAGCGCTTTCTCCACTATCCAGTCAGTTATCATCACAGGGTACATTGACACTCCCAGCTCTGACCAGGGGGTGATCAGCTACTCCACAGACCTCTACTATCACTTTTCCTGCCGCTACCCACTGGAGTACCTGGTCAACAACACACAGATAGTGGCGTGAGTCATTTTCCATCTCTGGAGTCCCTAGTTTGTGCCTAAGGGATATTTCTATGATCTCTATCTAAATAAGGTTATTACTTTTTCCACTGCCGTACAATTGCTGCTGTCACTGAAGCAATACATAAGATTGAAATTCTCTTTATGTCTCTTTTTTCCCCTCTATTGCATCTCTCCCATAAACTCATGTTAGGTCCTCAGTCTCTGTGGCCACCAGTGATAATAATGGAACCTTCATTGATACACTAAAAATTAGTGTATATAATGTAAGTCGGCATTCAATAGCATATAATTTACTTTATAGCTATATATCGTGACAATTTTTTTTTACCGTTTTATGTTTTATTTCATCAGGACACTAACTATGGCCATCCATTAGTGGTACCTCCAACAGGACTTGAACTGCGAACTAGGGTCTATGTGGAGGTCAAGGCCATTAACCTCACAGGGAAGTAAGTAAAGCACATTTTAAAGACTCAGCTTAATAAATACTCTACAAGCAAATTCATTTATCTGAATGCAAACATCGAAACAGAGCTCAGCACAATGTATTCCTGTGACCAACAGTAACTCACTGGCTCATTGTCATTCTGTTCAGTTTCCATGTGTTGCTGGATCACTGCTTTGCAACTCCCAGTGCTTACAACATGAGCAACAGCGAGCAGCACAACTTCTTCACGGGGTATGACAGCCAACAACATCAATGTATATTTCCTTACATAGGGGGAAATAACAATACTTTTCATTCACCGATTATATCTAAACAATGCTGCTCTTCACTAGCTGTTCAGTGGACACACGGACATCTGTGACAAGCAACGGCCTTTCCAAGATCGCCCAGTTTAACTTTGAGGCCTTCCGCTTCGTAGAGCACCGCGACCAGGACAAGTCCAGCATCTACCTGCATTGCATACTTAGACTGTGTGAGCCCACCAAGTGTCAAGAGCTGCTGAATGTAAGTTGAAAAGTCAAGGCCGATCCACTCTGCTTCAAGGATGTTAGTGACAGCGATGGAAAGCTTGGTGGAGCAACTATCACAGGTGCACGATAAAAGAGGCAATGTTTACAGGGCAAAGATCTGGATAATGCAATGTATCACCACATATACTATAATAATAACTTCATAGTTTCATAATTGCTGTATCTTATCAAGTTATCATGAGTTCCTGTCCTCAGTACTGATCGGGGTATTGTAAAATACCCAATAAATATCAACCTGTGACCACATAACAGTTGATACACTGAACTATAACTGAAAATCACAACTCATACCAGTAATAGAACTATATTGCTTGGTGCAATAATAATAGCGATAATAATAATAATAATAATAATAATGCTAACAATAATAATAATGATTTACCCAACATTTGTATTCCTTTGAAATACAATGCTGCGTTACCACTGTTTTATAAAAGCAATAAGCCACTTAAGTCTGTGCTTTACAGTGATTTAAAACATTGTTCGACATGTAGATCAAACTAAACTGAACTGGATGTTTGTGTTTTGCAGTCTTGTAGTAACAGAAGAAAAAGATCCTTGATTCCTTTTGGAAAGGAGGACAAGGACTCTGCCACTGTTTCAGTAGGGCCTCTCTACACTGCTACAGAAGGTTAGACCCGCTGTACATCAACTCCTTCAGCTATTTCCAAGCATTATCATTTTAGTGAACCATTATAATGAATAAGACCGACTTTCACTGACTGTCTCTTTCTCTCTCATCTTCCCCAAAAGACAGACCCGCTGCAGCCGCCTATGGTGAGTTCAATTTCATCACATTCATAAATCACCATGTACATTTTCATCTCTGTTAGAGGATATTCATTTATGATTTAAAGGACATCCCAAAATATGCTCTCCATTTCCCGTGTGTGCATCAGGTGGCGGCGAGCCGTCGGGGAGGGAGGACGTGAACGTGACCGGCCTGGTGGTCGGCCTGGTGTTCGGATCGGCTGCTGCTGTCCTGTTGGTTCTAGGTGGCTGGTTCGTCATTAAGAAGTTCTACTGGGCCGGAGGACTACCTCATGCCTTTGACTGACAGATCAACTGACCAATCGTCAGAACCTCTTGACTTCATGCCATATAGTGAGATCATGTCACATATGTGATGTGTCATGATTTAGGTAGTCAAGACTCTATATTTACAGTTTTACCATGAAAAACAAGCAAATACTCTGGTATCTTTACAGCTTTTTGTATCTATATCTATAGCATCTGTATTCAGTATCAATATCATTATCGGTTATGAAGGAATAGTCAAACCTGAACTATGTAAGTACTTAAAGAATTGTGTAATTTTTATATTTTCTAAAGATATATGAAATATTAATTCGCTATGAGGTAAAAATGATGGCTCCATTTTTTTTTAACTCTTTGTTAATTTCAGCTACTCTGAAAAGACTGCCAGCCATTGACAGGAGTCTTAACAGTTTATAAATGGTTTTGGGTATCTAGGACTATAATGCTTAAAACAGCTACTACATATTTATCATGCTTTTTTGTACCAGTGGAGCACATTATAATATGGAGTGAATAAACCTGCTGCTATGCTTTGTACAGATTTTGAACAAAAGACAAAATAAAGTTTAAAACTAGATGGGTATTGAGCTCTGTTGTTGTTTCACGTCATGAAATTGATTTGATTGATTCACAAACTCAGTTGCATGAATATTTATCAAATGATTTTAAATGTGTCATCAAATGGGTGGAAAACAATAAATTGGCATTAAATGTAAATAAAACGAAAAATATGATTATATGTACTACAAGAAAGAGGAAGAAATTGAAGCCATGGTATTTAACATATGGCAGTGTTCAAATTAAAGAGGTTACAGAAGTCAAATTATTGGGAGTTAAAATACAAAACAATCTCTCATGGACGGCTCATATTACAGATCTTTCTAAAAGAGTGATGAAAATGGCAGGAATGGTTGGACGAATTGCAAAGTTTTTATCTAAAGACATTCTAAAGGTAATATCTCATAGTCTAATCTATAGTCACATTAATTATTGCTGTGCAGTGTGGGGCAATGCAGCTCAGAGAGATATGAGGAGACTGCAGATCACACTTAACAAGGCAGCAAGAATGGTCTTAAGGTGTGGGTTTGAAAAAGGAGTGAGTGAACTACATATTACAATGGGATGGCCCACAGTAGTAGAGCATGTGAGACAACATTCTATAGTACTAATTTCAAAAATTCAAAAGTTTAAAAAGCCAGTTAGTATTAAGGACAAACTGCTATTAGTACGTGATAAACATCAAGTTAACATAAGAATAAGAGCTAAAAATCATTACGTACTACCAAAAATAAAAACTGAAATGGGAAGACGGACTTTTATTTTCAGAACTGTTAAATTATGGAATTCATTACAATAACTCACTCAAGAACAGTACGGCGGTTGGATTGTTGATTGCAAGATTTCAAGATTTAAATGTAGTTATCATCACACTATTGTATTGCACTGTCAGTAGGTTTGTAGAGTGAACACATGTAGATTAATATGTGTATATATGTAGGTCCATACGGGATAAGTGTCAATGTATGTAGGTTATATGTGTCATGCATGTATGTATATGATATATGTGTGTCAATAATTATGTGTTGTATAATATGAATTATTGTATGCTTAAATGTTTTTAATGTGGACTCTTGGAAGATTAGCCAATAGGCTAAAAGAGATCCAAATCAAATCAAATCAATCAAACAGTTTATAAATGGTTTTGGGTATCTAGGACTATAATGCTTAAAACAGCTACTACATATTTATCATGCTTTTTTGTACCAGTGGAGCACATTATAATATGGAGTGAATAAACCTGCTGCTATGCTTTGTACAGATTTTGAACAAAAGACAAAATAAAGTTTAAAACTAGATGGGTATTGAGCTCTGTTGTTGTTTCACGTCATGAAATTGATTTGAAGGGTAAAAAGGAGGCAAAGAAAATCTTAAACTCTATTTACTCACAACAAGCAGTGTCTATTTACAGATTACAGTAAAATAAATGTATACAGACCATCACCCAGGCACTCACACACAGAATGAAACAAAATGCATTCATAAATATATACACACTACTTACTTTACCGGTACAATGTCAAAGAGTAAGCTGGGCGATGACATAAGCAAATTCACGGACAATGATACAGCTCAAATGCACCATTTTAATGGGACATTAATGGAGTTTCAACAAAATGAAATGTGCAGGTCTCTTTCTCACTGCACTGAATGCAGAATGTCCTGGATCAGGGCAGAGAGTTTGACTGAGAAGTCCTCCTGCAAAGAGCCACCCGGCTGTATGGAGGAGGAAGAAGAAGACGGGCTGGAGGCTTCCTGGACCTCCATCTCTTCTTCCAGTCCCAGAAACAGCCTCTCTATCCGGGCCTGGAACACCTGGCCCTGCAGAGCTGCGCTTTGGCAGAACCGATCCATACTGGCTGTCACTTCAGCCTTGAGAGGCTGCGCGGTTACGAGCAGAGCAGCGAGCTCAGCTTTGAGAGCCCCCACCCTGCTCTGCGCCTCCAGCCTCAATGAGCTCACTTCCTGTCCCAGCCTGGAGCTCATTTCCTGCCAGAGCCCTGGTTTGGCTCCCTCTTTGGCTCCCTCTCCCTCACTAGCACTGATCTCTTTCAGGTGATCGATCACCCCAGAGGTTTTAGTCTGGAAGTCGCTGATGATTTCGGCCAGCTTAGATCCGCTGTGTTCCAGGGTTTGGCTCATCCAGTGGAAGGCGTCCCGGTAGAGAGCTGGACTGGCCTCCGCTTGGGCCTCCGCCAGCTCCAGGCCCTGCAGATAGAGGCTCAGCTGGCCACACAGGTCCTGGGTGCTGCTGCTGAGCGAGCTCTGGAGCTGCTGGGTGAGGGGGGCCAGGCGCTCCCTCATGCTGGCCAGGGCGGAGCTGGGGTGGGCTGGGTATGGGGACAGCCTCTCCCGCAGCTCGGCCAGCTCTTGGCGCAGACGGGTGCACAGGCGCTCCGACTCCACATTGAGTTTGCGCCGCATCTCTTCCACCATGGGGTTTTTGTTGTGATCATCCTCCTGGGAGTAGAGGCCACTGCTGTCTACGTGGCTCTTGTAGGCATTACTGTGCAAAGAGAGAGAGGCAAGTCTGATTACATCTATGCAATTCAAAGATTTCGTGTTGACATGCATACAAAATGATTTCCGGTGTTTACCCGATTTACAGAACTTGATTCAATAAACTTACTCCACATCCTTTGTGAGTTCTGCCTTGTCGTGAGCCTGGTTGAGCTTTGGATCGGCCCAGGCTGCCTCCCTGCTTGTGGTGCCGCGGTGTAGTGGGTACGCTACAGACAAACAAACAAAACACACATCAGCACCTCTTATGCAAAACCTTATACACCTCCAATAAAGGATATTGAAAACCAGTTCAAAGGCTGAGGAGTATTCCATACCTGAGGTTGTCAAGAATGACAAGGCAAAGATCACTACTTTGAGATGCATGTTTGTCTTTCTGTGGAGTGACACATGAGAGAAATGCATAAGAATTACACATTAGAATTTACAAATGACTGTGTACGTTTCCATAAATTATCCGTGAGCTCTGTTTCGTAGACTGCTGCTGAGCTATTTCTTTTTCAATCTAAGACAGAAAGATCAATATGTGAGAGACTGGCTGGCCTTTACCTGTGGATCAGGGTCTGCAGAGTGACTTCTCCTCTCATCTGCCTTATAAAGGTCCTCGTTATCAGAGTGGCTGCCTATGTCAACAGCCAACACGTGGAGGGTCACACTGATAGCAGATCAACACACCAACACAACATACACACTGTCTCACACACACATGCGCGCGCACACACACACACACACACACACACGCACACACACACACACACACACAGGCCTAGCCAATAGCACCGGCGTCCACTGTTGAACGATCAGACAACTTACTAGCGTTCCTGCAACATTGATTGAAGGAAGTGTTAATGATGTCATGTAAAATGTGGGTCAGTACGTACACACTGTTGTAAAATGGAGTCACTGTCCAGTCATTAGTGAATGAATGAAAAAAAAACAAAAAAAAACCATAGCACATAACACACCAACTGAATCTGAATTTATGGACTCACTTCTAGTTTCTAGTTTCACTAATTCCAATGACAAACCTCAGTGTGTTGAAATTTGGTTTTAGCGTTTACCATGAACAGTTTGGAACTCTGCCTGAACGTCTTTACATCTGCTGACACTTTCAAACGACACATCTTTTTACCATTGCTTTCTCTTGAAGTGTTTTTTACCTGATGGTTGTTTTATTTTGTCTTATCCTGCTATTTAAATTTAATTTTATTTAATTTTGTTTTTTTCCCTTGTTTTTATTATTTTATCATAAATGTTATGATTATCTGCTTTTATGTTAAGCACTTTGTGTTGCATTTTATGCATGAATTGTGCTATATAAATAAAGTTTATTATTATTATTATTAATATTATTATTAACACAAAACCCTCCTAACCTGTGAAACGGCTTGCCAGAGGAAATTAGGATAGCAAAGTCAGTGTCTTCTTCTAAATCATTCTTTGTTTCTCTTTTTTTAGTGTTGTATTGTTGCTCTTATTGTTTGTTCTGTGCTGTGGTTCTCTCACTCTTTGTAAAGCAGTTTGGAAAATCGGCTTTTAAGAAATCTTTATTATGATTATTATGATTAATATTATTATTAGGATTATTATTATTATTGTTATGATTGTTATTGTTATTATTATCAGTTCTAGATATGGAATGGCTGAAGCCAACTCTACAACTTTTGCCCTCCAAATACAAATCAATAAATAAAAATGAGGTAGGAGTTTATTGGAACTAAGAGGTTCAATAAATTCACTTTGTATGCCCACAGTAAGATAAGAAGTTTGGCTTGATTCAGTTGTCGATCTTTGCAACGTCCATGGCCCACTTCGCTGGGAATGAGAATTATATGACCATAAACATTGGGGAAGTTTGTTTAATCCAGATTCCCCACACAGTGCCTGCTGTGGTGCTTTAATCATGAATTTTAGCAGAATTTATGCAGAATTCAGTTTATCTAGAGTTGGACTGTTGCTTAATATGCAGACCTGTGCATTATGCTAATGCTTTTTTACAGACAAAACTCTGAGTGCATGTGTGTGTACAGTGTGTGTGGGGCACATGTACAGTGACAGCACCTTTTGTTTTTGCATTCCACATTCCACTGGCATGTTGATAAGACGGCTTCATACATGACCACCTGTCCATGATCTCATGAACCTGCTTTGTAGTCGTCTATGCAGTGCGCAGGGCTTTGCCACTTGGAGCATGGACATGTGGGTGAAAGTTGAACCCTCTTCGGTTAGGTAAGTTACGAGTCGTCATTAAGGGTCGTAGTCCATGGCTACCATGATGAAATATGTAGGTTATTCAAGGTGCCCAAAGTCCATCATTTATTTCAATACAATAACAGTGTGAGACGAGGAAGGCATTAGTTACATAAAGCAACACTGCCAACTGCTTTCTGCACATACACAGTTGACTGTTGAACATAATGCAAAGGTTAATACATACACAAACATACTCACAGAAGGGCTCGCACATACACACACACACAGGCATTCACCCACACCCACCCACACATACAAGCAGGACCAACTTTTTTATTTATAGAGAACTTGACCTCAATTCTTGGTGATGTTTGTTTATATTAATGTTTATTTGTTTTGTAATTTGTGCACAGTTTAATCAGAATACGCTGTACCTTATAAAAAGCTAGGGCAGGCCTGTTATCTCTTCATTTGAATAGGAAGCAAAGGGTAACAATCTTACCTTGGATTTTGTACACAATCTTGCAAACCTTAACATCAAAGCTACTCTATCCAGGTCAAAGGTTTCCATGGCAGCAAAGAGAAAAGCATCAATTTTGTCTAACCTGTCTTTGTACCAAGAGAGATGTTATTTTATTTATATAGAAGTGCTTATGGAAAGTTTCTTTGGGTGTTACACTGAATCTGTGTTCTTTGACTATCAGGGTTAAGAACTGATTTTCAGAAGTAAGATATCAAATGCACTTCGACTTGCAGATAAAACAGACATTTATTGAAGCAAATGTGGTCTGTGCCACACAGACCTTGATCATGCTGTGATTTCACAGTGCCAGACAAAAAAAAATTCAGTATCTGTCTGTATTTCTTCTGACTCAAATGATGCTCTTTTATAAGAGAAACTGGGAGATACCATTGATTTGACAACAAAATGTAAAAAGCAGAATATGTTATAGATTTTAGGTTAAGCTGATATCTGAAACTGATATCTGACTTCTGAGAAGTGGGATGAATTCAATAACAGCTGTGCAGCCTGTGGAGTGCAGTAGAGTATTCTAAAGCAAAGTTGTGTTGACGTGCGTTGGGAGCCAAATCATTAATCAGTTTCATGGTGGGACTGAGAAGAACAAATACAGTAATCTGACCAGGCAGCACCAGGTAGCCGTAGTGTCTCTCTCTCTTCCCTGCTGCCCTCCACTGTCACTGTCACCCTACCTCACAGGCCTCATAAATCATTCAGCAGGCCAGTGAAAGTTATGCCTACCGACTAGCCCACTACCTTGCAGCTCTATCTTACTAATGGACAGATCAGGTCAGGCATGCGACCTAGGATAGATAGGATAGGATAGGTAGACCGAGGGAGTGAGCTTGGTATATCATAGTGTCACCAAGTTAGCTAGCATTTCAATAACGACTTTTTCAGTTATGGCAAAAATGAGACAGCCAGCCAGGGCATTTTTTACTGATCCTGGGTGAGGCTAAGAATTAGAAAAACTGCTGCCGATTCTCTCCCTAAGTCTGGAATAGAGCTGGCTTACTCCTCCACCTGTCCTTTCTTGAGGCAGGTGTTGTTGGGCTAGGACAGAGAAACAATGCTACAGCCATGGGGTCCCAAGTGGTTTGGGTGTCTGGGGTGGCTACGTGCTTCTGCGCTCCTTTGTCTGGTTCATGGAAACAACTTCAGTCAACACATCCAGGAGAGGCCTCCCTGCCCTTCAGGTAGGCTGTCTACACTGTTTGGAATACAGCAAAATGGACTGGTATTTGCTCAATACCAGAAGATCAATACTACATGACCTGCTTGTGTTGCATGCATTTAGTCACTCATGTCATTGATCTTTGTTATGAGTTTCACAACGAACTGAACTGCATGCCACATAAAAAATATCAAGGGATCACAACAGCCAGACATAGAGATTGCAAGGTAAATGAGGGTAGAGCTCTGCTAATCAAAACTCAGTTTATGTCTTATAGGAAACATATTTTTTTAATTCTAACAGGTTTCTACTGCCCGTTGGGGAGCTTCACTTCAGTCCCCTGTCCTAGGGGAACCTATGGGCCAACTGCTGATGCTACAACCATAGACAGCTGTGTTAAGTGTCCTCCTCAGCACTACTGTCCCAGACCAGGTCTGTCTGCCTCCCTGCCCTGTGGCCTCGGGGCCCAGCAGCCTCTGTCTGGGCAGGACACCTGCGTCTGTCTGGGAGAAGGACAAAGCTTCCAGGTGATACACTCCCAATGTTTACACATGATAGCAGGACTAAGCCAGTCATTCCTCCTGCTGAAATGAAAAATTACCTTTTCACCTTTTTAGCTTATTCTAACTATCATACCATACACCTATTTGACAATTTAAACACAAAAAAAAACACATTTTATTGTATTTTTATATCAAAATCAGAACTCTTTAGAGGTGACTTCAATATCTATATCCTGGTTCACATCACATACATCACATGAAGGAAGCAAGATGCTCTCAAAATGTAGTTTCATTGTGACTTTAGGAGGATCCTTGTGCTCCTCACGTTCTGTCACTTTCAGTCACTTATACTCTGTATGCACGACTGCACAGCCTCTCTCCACCATCTGCTTTTCATATCGACAACACCTCGTCCTACTTGTCACCCGTTTGCCTCTTTGTCCTACATGTTTCTTCTTTATTTACATAAATCCTATGAAGATCTTCTTGAGTCCAGGATTTTCTGTGTCACTCTTAAGTCCGAGGATACAGCGTGCACACTGGCATGGTCATCAGAATAGCTTCCTCACTGGCTTACAGAAACCTTAGACTAAACAATCTGTAGCTTCAAGCAGAAAGCGCTCTATATCAAGTTCCCTCACAGCAGGGTCTAGTTTCCCGGTCTGTTGCTGGGTGGCTGGCTGTTGAGCCCTCCGCTCATCAGCTCATATTGAGGGGAAATGAGATTCTTTTCTCTGACTCTTGCCTGGATGTTGGTGTGAGATCTAATATTGAATGAATGAATGAATGAATGAATGAATGAATGAATGAGTGAGTGAAGGAAGAAAGGAAGGAAGGAAGGAAGGAATAAACAAGCAAACTCACATAGACTCATATAGATAGATAGATAGATAGATAGATAGATTGATTGATTGATTGATGAATTAATAGTAAATAGTAAATAGTAGTAAATAGTAAATAGTAAATAAATAAATGAATGTGTATGAGTCAGTCAATGAATAAATGGATTATCAAGTTAGGGTATTAAGTAACAAACTAGCCAACACATGAAAATGTATTTGCACAAAATGGCAGCAGTGTAATATTCACGTTCTCCTTCTAGTCTTTAGCAGCTTTTCATGTTTGTTCCACATTGTTTTCTTCCTAGACCAGCGATGGGCAGTGCCTCTGTGTTCTGGGGTATGAACCTACCAACAACGGAGATGTGTGTGTACACAGACTGTATGATGTCTGCAGGGACGGAAAAACACGTACACAGTATGGAGATTGTCTGGACAAACATCAGTGGACACTTCACTGTAGGCAACAGGTTAGACCTGGTGCAATCATACACACACATGTGCACACTGAAAGTAGAGTAAAGGTGAATGCCATATTTTTCACAAAATGCCTCTTTTTTTTTGCCTGTTTGTGGGGAACTCGTCTGAAAATCTGTGTGTAGTGCTTCAAGGTTGTTGAAAGAGACACAAGTTAATAGGAACAAAGTGTGAACTGTTTACAGATTAGATTGACAAAACCTAGGCCAACAGTTTCCCACCGGGCTGGTGACTACAACCTAGATGTCTTTGCCCTTTCCTCCCTGAAACCGACATTAGCTTACCAAGTACAAGCCTTTTGTCCAGTATTGGGTCCACTTAATATGTAACTATGGACTGCTTCCAGTGACTGATGGTTAGCCCATTCATTGATCTCCCCATGCGATGTGTTTACATGTATCATGGTTGTAGTCTGTGGCAAAAATGACCCTTCACCCAGATACACACTCAAACTGACCCAAGTCGAGTTGAGAATGCCATTACCAATTTTTTTTAAATGTTTTTTAGATTGAGCTACTGAAAAAATACACATAGACCTAAGCTGGTCCAAGCAGGGAATAACTGTATAATAACTGCATGCTTTTAAAAACGATCAAAGTTAATGCAATAACGTTTTTAAGAACATTGCGCTCCCGGCTTTAAAATTGTTTACTCTCATGCAGGTGTGCCAGTCTGCAGAGGACTACCAGGGTTACAACGGAGAGCTGGGGCTGTGTGTGTGCAGAGAGCCCCCTGGACGAGCTGCATGTGGAGGCCTATGCAGAAGCAGGCCTACAGCTGAGCTAAAGCTGCAGTGCCACTTCAGTGGAGACCTGGAATTGGTATGGAGCTACAAGGGTCAGGTGGGTGATGGTACATACAGATTTATGTCAACACACACACACACACACACACACACACACACACACACATTCACGTCACACACAAACATATCCATCCACAACAAACCACCCTTCCTCCTGTTCCAGGTCAACAACAATTATAAGAAATTTACTCCCTACTCATGATATCATCCATATAACAGTCTAGATAGAAACTGTCTTAGCGTAAACAACATGAATAGCTTGAGTTACACTACCTCATCAGACAATGCATACAAAAGATGCATACAATATCCTTTTTATTGCACCAACAGTGAAAGCTTAAGACAAGCGTCTCTTGTGTTACAGTGACCTAGTAATGATAAACAGTGTTATTGTGTGTGCAGGTGTCGGGCGTCTCAGGCAGCGTGCTGGAGAGGGTTTTTAAACACTGGGACTCCCAAGGGACCCTGCTGTGTGACCGTCACCTCAACTCCTCACATCCTGTATACATTGTTCAGACTACAGGTGAAGACATACACACACGCACACACACGCACACACACACTGAAACATGTGCAGGCAGTGTGATATAGTAACTTAACTAATAGCCCTGAATTTACAAAGTGACCACCGTTCTCTCTCTCCATCTCTGTCTCTGTCTCTCTCTCTCTCTCTCTCTCTCCATCTGTCTCTGTCTCTCTGTCTGTCGGTCTTCAGCGGCAGGCTTCCTTGGCCTCCTCAGTGGCCTCCCAAAGGAACTTCATCAGCTGATTCCTGTTACCCCAGAACGGGAAACTCACAGCTCAGCGGGTTCGTTAGAATAACACAATCATTCCTAATCAGATAATATCATCATTAAAACGCGGATGATAATGAATCCTGGATAATTGCTGCAATGATAAAGATCCTTTCCACTGCTGTTTATTGTAGATAGAGATTCTGACGCTATGTGGGAGGGGCCTAAAGATCAAAACATCAGTCGTGAAGGCAGAGAATTGAATTCCAGTGGCAGGGAAGAAGACAGGCGCAGCATTGGGGAAGAAATGAGAGAGCTCAGTGTTACTGGGGTGCTGAACCCCACTACATGTCTCCATCTGGGTGACGTTCTACTGTTCACTGTCAACAAGCATCACTACCCTCAGTATGATGTGTAAGTCTGCTTGTTTGCAACCAGTGTGATTCATGTGTCAGAGTCGGTTTGCAGTACTGACTTGACGTATTATGCACTTTGCCTTAATCTTTGCTTCATGTCTTTCAGTGACAACCTGTACAACACAAACAGGGATTTCGACTGGGGTGCGTTCAGACAGCTGACAGAAGACCTGACTCTGTCTTGGACGCCTCCCAGCCTCTTTTCTCTGGTCTTCAGCCAGCCTGGAGTGTATGTTCTTACACTAAGCAGTCATCCGTACAAACACATGGTAACTAAAATTAACTTAATATAAGCATTAAGTTTGCATACCTTGGTCTGTTCTCTGTCCTCAGAGGCGAAGGCATAAACTTGATAATGTAATGGCCTGAGCACTCTTGTATTTTTACTACATCCATCTATGTGGTAATAAGCTGGTGTCAATAAAACTTGGTTGGGGTGGACCTAACAAACACCCGTAGCCTTGAGACATTCCCTTTTTCCATTTGCTGCCAACAATTCAAGATATAATCCTATTCATCCTTGAAGAAGAATGCACTAGTGTTTGTTGCTATTCATGTTGGACTAACATCGAACAATCCACAGCACCATTATTTCTCTACTATTTCCACAAACTCAACTTCCTCTTTCTACTTTTGCTGTGATCTTACTCTGACTCTGTGATGTTTATACTGGGATAAAAAAAGTTATGTACAAATCAAACTGACCCCCAATCCTGTTCTCCCTCAGTATGTGCGGGTGATGCCTGCTGGCGGCCAATGTTATGAGGCCGGCCCCTTCTTTCCCACCATCCCTCGTCATGTGACCAGGGTAGGGATCAATACCAGACGCAACCTATTGCTGCGGCCAGATTGGCTGGTGACTGGAGGACTGCTGTTTGGAGCTGTGGTCATCCTCTGCTTATGTGTGACACTGCTGGTTAGAATACACACATACCCACACACATACTGCAGCTAGAATATATATTGAACAACGTATTACTCACTCAGTCACATTCACAAACCTATCCCATGTGTAGATCCTGTTCCGTGAATACGGCTGGCCAGAGAAAGAGCCAATCAAAGCGCGGTATCGCATGTTGCAGTTGGGCTACCATATGGATGACTACTCATCAAAAGGTTCAAGGGTGATATCACTGAGGAGGACTCACCGAAACCTGCAAGCCAGAATGACACAAGACTCCATCCAACAAGGTAGAATGCTATACCAGTAACCACACACACACACACACACACACACACACACACACACACACACACACCATACACATGTTACTCATTCATGTTAGAGCCCATAGGCAAACATGCACCTTACATAACATACATGCAAACACAATGTAGAGGCCCATCATGTAACACACCAGCTTATGCACCAGCAATACACAGACACTGACATCACCCACGCACACACACACACACACACACACACACACACAAAAGCACACAAATGCACACACACATAAGCTTGGTTGGTCTCTGAAGACCCTTGTATAGAAAGGCTCCTTATGTAATGCTGAGAGTGACCCTTGGGCATCGCTCACACCCAGCCAATTACTGTTGAATAGGGCTTGTCAAATACCTCATATCACGTGCAGCTACTGATACTAGACCTGAAACAATCTAAATGTCATGGACAATCACCCCAATTGACGTGGACTTATGATTGGTGTATCTTTGTCTTCTGATTACAGCACTCATGGACTATTTACCCTTGCTACATACAGTTATTCACTCCAGCTTATCATTAGACTTAGGCTTATAGTTATCATTAGGCTTATAGTAGTGTTTGTAGGATGCTTATATTATGCAAAATTTCATGCCTTATGCTGTCTCTCTAAGGTTCTATTTTAAGCGAGAGATTAAAGATTAAAGATAAAAACATTTAATATTGTAGTTATGTGTGTGTGTGTGTGTGCAGAGATGGTGGAGGAGTTCTGGGATTATGAACACCAGGTGGATCTGGAGGCATTCAGCACCAACACCTTCTACAGCCTCCTGCTCAAACAGAGCCTGTCTGTCACCACTCGGCTGGGACAGCTCACCACTGAGGTATGTCAGTCGCACTCATACACACACACACACACACGCAGGGGCACCATGAAGAATTCCAAGACTTGCGATAAGATGTTACACTGGCCCACCTCACTCATCCCGATGCATCGCGTATCTTCTCTGAAGGGCCCCTTGTTTCCTTGGGCCCCCTGAAAGTATTCCTCCTTTCCCCCCACTAATGGTGCCCCTGTGCACACGTACACACACAGAATACACACAGTGCATCAATATCCCATAATGCTCAGGCCCAGATGATTGTTTTTCGAATAGTTAATGTGCTGTATGTGAAGCCTCGGGCAACAATTTACACAACATAGCTTTTGTTTGACTTGGCCCAATAATATCCAATAGTATGAAACATTGCTCTGAAATTCAAAAAACTGACATATGACATTCATGTAAATTTAAATCCATATTTAGTCAAATCATCAACTGAAAGCTGCAATATGCAACTTTTTTCAAATGAAAATGCAATAAATAAATAGAATATAGTAAACGTTATGAATCTGTGTCTGTCAGTGTGTGAATGTATACCATGTGTATATATTCTGAAATCCCCCCCTGAAATAGGCTTTTCAAAGAGTTTTGGGATGTTTCGGGGATTAGTATTTGCTGTGGGCAAGTGTTGTATGGGAGCTGTGTTGTGGCTATCAAGGTGAGCGGCCACAGTGCAGGGAAGTCATAGTAACAACAACAATGGCAGAAAACACAGAAACAGTAAGAAAGTACAGCAAAGCTAAATGTGCTGCAGACAAGACCCATTCATTAACATCGGCATTGCTCTCTTTTAATTGCAGATTTCTTGCATTTGCCTTCTACTACTTCAGCACCTATGGTTGCTTTATGTATGTTGGTCATCTGAGCCTCAGGGTAGATGCAAGTTCAAGACAGACAGCTCATCAAGTGTTGAGGCATGAATTTACTCAAATGAGGGGGAAGAGGGCAGCAGTATTAAACACATTGCTCCCTCAAGGCAAAAAGTTGCATGTAGTTAGTTAAGGTTAGTCCTCTTCGCATACCGTAAATTCCCATGTCAACTGTCCTTGGTTCAATCCACTTGACAATATCAGTCCCCCCTTCTTATCTCTCCCTCCTTTTCTCTTTGCCACTGTCCCTTCCCAGGCCTCAAATGTTCCCCTCATAAAGTTCAAGTCTATTGAAACAGATTGGGTGTCGCATCGGAATGCCTCTGTTTTTTGGTCGCGCCCCTCTCCACTCCCTTGCTCTTTCCTGTTTGTACTGTACAAGTGCTGGCTGTAGCGGAGGAGACAGCGGTTGTTGTTACAGCCCTCAGGATAGCTGAGGTGATAAAGATGTAAGGGGAGACGGCACAACTCGCATCCCTGTCTCATCCTGCAAACGTGCCGGTCTCGCCAGTGCTAGGTGTGTGGTAGATGGGGGAGAGAGGGTGTGTGTGTGTGTGTGTGTGTGATTTGATTACTACCTGTAATGCAATGAGGATACTGTATATGGTAATTAATTTGTATCCTTATATGTTTGTGTGTGCATGTTCATGTCCAGGTGAAAGAGCTGTACCAGGGAGTGCTGGGGAAGCTGCAGCTGCTCCACCCACGCTTGTCCATCGAGGAGAGGATGGGGGAGGGATACGAGAGGCTGAGGAGGGAGGTGGAGAGGGAGGTGGTGCGCCGCAGGTCTCTGGCCCTGCAGCTGAGGGCTCTGCTCGACAGTCAGCTGCAGGTTTACATCACATTACATTACATCTCCCGCCATGGAAGCTGCAGTCAGAGATCAACAACATACAGATCGAAACGGTCCTAGCTCTGAAATTTATTTTCCCACTCTATTGTCCTCCTGGCAATAAATGTAATCATGCAAATTCTTTATATCAAGTATCAATCAAGTGTCTCTATTATAAAAGGGCAATACATATACTGAATGTACAAAATATTTTACTCTTCATGAAGTACACTGATGAGTTGAATCCAGGTAAAAGCCATTATCTCTTACTAATTTTTCCCTTTTTCTATGCCAATCACAAATGAGGAGATGTAGATAAAGAGAAGCTAATGAGTTACAGAAGGATTTTTAAGCTTTGAGACAATTGAGGTGTGGATTATGCAAAAGGGGCTGCAACTCAATGTCAGGGAGATGTCCCTGATATTTTGTACATTCAGTGTATTTGCATATTTCAGTCAGAAACAAAAATGAAACAGCAATCTTTAGGTCAGGTAAGTTAGGATGAATGACTACAATAAATGGTGAAAATGTGCCTTCAATTTTCCAGAAAATAACTAATTTAGCATGAACATAATCTAAAAAGACCAACTGACTGGAAATTTGTTTGCATTAAGATCCCAGTGACTAAAATATTCACTATTTGAGACGTTTACTAGATGCTCACTTATCTGAAATGAAATTCAGAGCATTCTAGTTAAACATTACACATTGCAAGTAAAATAATCAGGGAAATGCTAGCCAAGAACACAACTAGATCAACTGTGTTTGGTTTGCTGATGTCCTCCAGGTTCTGAGGCGAGAGCAGCAGGCGCAGCAGAGCGTCCACAGCGTGTTTACAGCTCACCTCAGAGAGTGTACCAGACTCCTGGCCAAGCTTTATAACAACAACCAGCCCTCCTGTGAGCAGCACCAGCAAAAGTAAAGCTTACATTTATTATGTTAAGCACTCACATTAATATAACCAAGTAGAGTGAATCACAATGGAGAGTTTCATAGAATCCATTTATCAGAGAGGAATTAGAGTTCCTCCACAAAGAGTCACAAACAATAAGTACAGCATGTGGATTTGTAACAAAGCTGGTACATTGCAGTTCAGAGTATAGATCAGCCTGCTCAGAAGTGTCATGAGAAATTTCACAAACGTAGAGCCTATTCCTATTATCTTATGAGCTTTGTGTTGTCTACCGTCTTCAGTGTGATGCAGAAACTATCGTCCCTGGTAGTTGAGATGGGGGAGCTGGTGTCTGCAGAGTGCCAGCGGCAGGGTGCCTGGGGGGTGCTGGGTGAGGGTACAGGGGCCAAGCTGCTCTGCCCCAACACTGGAACTGTCCTGACCAAGGAGCATATCATTGGTGAGGCCCTAACCCTCTTTTATCTGCTCTGAGTTGGAGGACCTCATAATCCAAAACCCCTGACCTTGCATCTTAAAGATAAACAGCCCCATCTATTGGTAAAAATGTGCACTGCATGAACAAGTGGGGCAGTTTACAGTTTACTTGTTGTTAAGCGGAGCTTGTTGCTGTAATCTGTAATCAGTTGTTGATTACAACACAGTAGAGATATCCAGTATGATGACCTCACAGCCACCTCTCCTTCCACCTTAACCCAGGTCCAGATGGGTCTCTGCGTGCCTGTGCCTCAGTTCATTCTGATTTGGTCACAGGCCTCATCAGGCCAAATGCCCACAGCCATATGCTGTTGAGCAGCAGCCACACCATGGCAGTGCCTCCTGATTTCTTCCTCCACCCACAGACTGGCCGAGTTATGCCCATAGCTGGTAATGTGGCCTATGATCCTGCCAGCTCCACTTTAGTGTTCACGACCGACTCATGTACAGGTAACAGGATGTGTGTATTTGTGTGTATGTATGTTTGTGTATTTTGGGGGGTGGAAGTTAAATACAGATCAGGGAAAAAACAAGGAATAATCCACCCTGAAACACTTTCAAACTGTTAAAAAAACACCTATTGGCAATGAACCTTGAATTTCTGGCCCATTTTGTTTGTATTTTTTAGTGTATTTTTGTTATTTCTATGGATAACTGGCCAGACGTAGACGACATGACACATGTCACATTGAGATATTTCCAGCGCAGCTACATTGGTTTTTGATAGCAGAAAAACATCAACTGTAAATGTCAAGTTTTAGTGTCAGTCCCTCAGAACAAAACGAGCAAGGGCTTCTTTCTACACTCACCGTTTTGCACTGAAATTCATCACCAATACTGGAAAAACTTTCACTCTCTTGCTCTTAATATTATTATCATTATCGCAATTGCTCTCTCCACCTACACATGTAGCCCAGAGCTGAATGCAACAAGTTCAGGCTCATTCTCTGGGGGTTTTTTGAAAGACATTCTGAGAAATGTATGTGTCAGGCTAAGGGGAAGTGGTAGACCTAAAAATTACATTACAATCCATCATCATAAAATACCGTCTGTAATGCATTGAACATCACACAGATTAATGATACATAACAAAGAAAATATCTGAGGGTGGATTTTTCCTTTAACAGCCTAACATGTGTCACTCTTAGCCCTAGGAGACAACAGAAAGTGGGAGAATCCTCTGCTTCCTTTCGTTCCGTACCCAACCTCCTGCCACTCCGACCAGCCTCTGCCCTGCACCCGGCTCAGAGGCCTCAGACCGGGCCAGAGGCTGCAGCTGGGCGCCCCCATGGCCGACCCAGACACAGGGGTCCCAGTGCCTATCCTGGCGGTAACCATCCACCCCCAGACGGGACTGGTCTATCCGCTGGGAGGGGTGCATGTCTGCCCTCTCACCCGCCTGCCACAGCCCATACAGATAGGCTCTCCCATGCTGGACCCCAGGACGGGGAACGTGGTGCTCACCGCCGGGGTCTGTCTGGATCCGACAACAGGTTAGTGCTGCTGCGGCCCGTCAGACACACAGGTGTGTATCTGTTACAATGCTTCAATTCCAATGTGTTCACCTTGTTCGTCATGTTCGTCTAGGAGCTGCCCTGCCAGTAGGCGGCGTTCTCCTAGCTGAGTCGTTCATGGAGCCTCTGAGTGGGCGGATGGTGAGAGTGGGAGGAGCCAGTGTAAGGGCCGGGCAGTTGGTGCCTCATGCAGGAGGATACCAGGCTCTTCTGGACAGCAAGGTACTGGATTACATTTGGGAAATATATATGATATTTCCAAAGATGATTTATGAGATCTATTATATAGTTTGAATGATATAAATGGGTAACACTTTACATTATGGTTCATTAGTTCATTTTAAATTTTGTAGTTAATCATTGATTAACCACTAACTGATATATTAGTTAACTACTCACTACCTCTTACTATTAAGAAATATGCTTTTAAGTGATTAAGCACATATTAACCGCTGACACAGAGTTTACATATTCATTTCCTCTCTGGTAGCTGCTGGCAATTATAATGCTAATGAATTATGTAGTATGTCCTGTATGCTCATACTGTATAAAGGAGTAACATGGGAACATAGCAGTAGTTATATGATAGTTCTGCTAATTACACTAATCATGCGTGCTCCTCCAAATTTTATAATAATGAATTATTGTAAATTTGTAAGAACAAGAAACAAAGAGTTGAAATATGACACAAAAGATGTACTCCTTCCAATAGAAAGATTCTGTAGTAATATGAAATGAATAACATGAAAGTGGTGCATGATGTTCTGAGCAACAGAATCATTCATCAGGTGTATTAATGATCAAAAAGTGACTGCCTGACACGAGTGGAGTGAAACTTTCTCCCCCAGGTGCTGTCGGCGAGGGTCAGAGTGGTGGAGCTCCTGAAGGGACTAACTGAGGACTGGGGGTCAGACCCAGGCCTGCAGCCTCCACAGCCCCATCAGGGCAGTGAGAGAGGGAGCGGCCGCCAGGACCACCTCCTGCCTGCGGCCCAGGAGCTGCAGCAGGCCTGGGGCAGGAGCCTGCACTGCCAGCTGCAGCTGCACACCAGGCTGGAGGTCCTGCTGGACTGGGCCGCGGGTCTCCAGCAGGACGGAGGCACTCTGGGTGAGATGGATTCACGATTAACGAGCCATTCAAGTTATAGAAAAATCCTAAGTGTACTGTTTGGTACACTTAGGGACAGAGAACAGGATTGTCAGTATTGACAGCAAGAGCAGGAGTTTTGTTACAGAGAAAGTGAATGGATTTGAGCAGCTTTTCCTAAGGAAAAACATCACAAACTCACACTGCACTTTTCTTATTACCTCAGTTCTGGCTCCCTGTGCTGATATGGTCCTCTCCTCCTGCTCCTCCTCTTATCATTGTAAATGAGTTGCTTGTTTTGTACTGTAGGCATTGGAAGCTATCTATTTTCCACTTTAGCCTTTTGCTAGTGTTTGAGAAAATATTGTCCCAGGAGAAAGCCCTTATTCATTATTTCTTTCCATTTTAACTTCTCACTTTTATCTCCACTTGTCATCATCCTGCCATAAATCTTTGTTCATTATTCACTAGGAAAATATACAGTGCATTAATCTTTTTCTTTACTGTTCATCCATATAACTGTTACTGTGATATGTGAGAGAATTTTCAATGTAGCCTAGCCCCTCGCTGCTTCTGGGAGTAAGAACACTTTGATATAACACTGCATGACAGAAAATGTGCAGTCCCTGACTAACTTTCTGCTGCTGTTGGGGGTAAACATTGTTTCTCCAAAATGTCTAGTTTTCAGAAAAAGAGCTTGTGTCTTAAATTGACGATCTTGTATTTTTTACAATTTTACAATGGGCTTTGTTTCATAAGCCTAAGGAGCATAACATTTTCTCATCTCAAAACGTGAAAAAACATGACAAGCACTTTACTACCTTAATTTGTCTGAACCTGCCTGTCCCATATACTTCTCTGAACACATTAAACTAGTTTGCACCAACTCACATGTAACCTACATCCATATTCTATGATTGTATAATATAGTCATGTGGAGACAGGAAGGGGGGAAACTCATAACTATTATATGCAAATATCAGCATCAGGACTTCACCAGTTGGTTGTGCTGTGAGCTCACAAAATCAGATATTCAAGTCCCGGACTCAGGCTGCAAACTCTGAGTCTGAGTCCCCCCACCACTCTGCTATCATGTTCATCAGTGGACCTTCACATGTCAAATTACCCAAGATGCCATGAGAGGGGACTCCATTATTCCATTAAAAAAGCGCATTTTGTCAATCTGCCTGTTTTTATCAGACAGATTGTAATGGACTTCTATATCTGTACATGCTGAGTATATACGTATCAGATAACTCATGATTCTTATCTTGCTTATCTGCAGTATCAGTCTGTCTTTCCATGTCTTTACCAGACTTATCATGACATGTATGTTGTGCTCACTGTACTTTGCAATATTGTGCTGTAGCTAATTTTCTGCTGCTCTGTTTGTCTGCTCATTATATCTTGTGTGCTTTTGCTGGATGTTCTGCTACTTAGTTTATCTGCTTATTATGTCTAATGCGCTTTGCCAGATGTGCAGCGCAATTACTATCCTGATTCATGTACCTTCTTCTTTCCGCATGTATTTTTAGCATTTGCTTTGGTCTTAGAACAGAACTACTGATGAAAGTGTGCTGCCTTTGGCACAAAAGTAAAGTAAAGTAAAGTTCCTGAAATCAAATGTCAGTCTTGTCTACTTAACCTCATTCTGAGGTTGCTCTCAGACTTGGGAAATCAATGCTTTGGGAAATTGGTGGTTGAGCACCTTATTATATCTTCTCAGTTCTGACCCTCTGACTCCCCCTGTGCTGCTCCCACCAGGAGACATGCCTCTCCCAGGCTCAGATGTGTGTGTACCGGCTCTGCTGGGAATGGAGTACCCCGACCCCATGGGATCTGGTCTCGGTGTGCCTGTCTTGGGGTCTCAGACTGACCCTCTCTCTGGAGTCACAATACCACTGGCAGGGACCATGGAGGACCCTGATGGAAAAGGTGCTGGGGAAAACAACAGAGTCTGAAAAGAGTCTGTTACAGTTTATGTAATCCACTTTCATATGATATAAGACAATCAATTGCAAGAGCGTGGATCAGGAGAGGACTCAAAGTGTACAGCTACTGCACCTCTACCCTTCTCCACATGTGTCTTGTGTGCTGTTGTATTTCTCAGGCCTTGTGGCGATCCGCTGTGGGTCTCAGACAGTGGACCCAGTCACAGGAGTGTTGGCCCCAGTGGTCGGCGCCAGGCTGGATGTGTCCAGAAAAACTGTTGTACCTGTTACAGCCTCCTACTGGCTAACAGTGGCTGATCACACTGATAGTGCACAGGTGGGGAAGCAATCGGGAGAGATGTTTTCGCAAAAAACGCCCTTTTAATATAGTCAATATTCATGATTTTGTCTACGACCACTGCAGAGGTTTGAATTGATTCAAGTCTTTTTCTGCTTTAGCTTCAAATTTCATTTTGCAGGCCTTTGAATTCAGTTGGATGGAATTGGTGCCACGAACTTCCTTTTATTGTCACTATTGCTGTGTGCCAGGTGGAGGCGCTGCAGAGGGAGGTGTGTCTGCGGAACAGTTACTGGCAGCAGCAGAGGCAGAGGGAGGAGGAGATTCTCTCCGATCTGGACTCGGCTCTACTCCGGTGTCTCAGCAGAGTCACGCAGGCCAACTCTGATCAGGTCAGCGGGGGGTGACGGTGGGTTTATTTCAAATATCTTATAAACTTCTCAGTAAAGCATGGAAAATGCAAAGGGGATAAACCTTTTCAACATGTGGAAATGAATGAGAGGATATATGAATGGAGGGGAAACCAACATTGAAAAGGAATTCAGGTGAAGCTTGTCATATCCTGCCATTGGTGTTGAAGGTAGATTATGCTCCTTTGTGAGTGAGCCAGCTGGGATGGATAGGTTTCTATGCACAACAAAGAAGAAAGGCAGCTTTTGAGAGCAAGCTCATACTGTATACCCCTCGCCTTCAATATTATCATAAAGCCCCATATTTCTGTGTGTGTGTGAGTGTCTGCCATGTCTTTGTCCCTTAAATGTGTGTGTCTGGATGTGACTTCCTCTGTGATTGTGTGTGTGTGTGTGTGTGTGTGTGCCCGTACGTGTATGTGTGCCTCTACTTTTGGGCTCCAATATGTATGTGTGTGGGCTTTGCTGCAGGTCCAGTGGTCGGAGCCAGAGAGGCAGTTGAGGGAAGCAGCGGTGGAGCTCCAGGAGTCAGCCCAGAGCGAGGCCCAGAGGAGAGCAGCTCAGCGCTCCCACTTGGCTCTGCTCCTGCCTCCACACGTATTACACATCCTCACACTGGGTAAATTGGTTGGCAAGCTGGCATAATGATGAGCATCAAGGAAATTGCAATCATGACCTGCGGTAAATTGTAGCATTACGGTTATATTCAGTGCTTTCCAAAAAAAAGACCTCTGTTATGCCGAGTTTTCATCTAACATGCAAGTTGTATATAATATTTAAGGTAATTTCTATGTTCAATATTGCATGTGTGTTGGTGGGATGTCTTTGTGCATCTGTGTCTGTGTGTATAGGTGACGAGGAGGAGTGGGATCAGCAGTGTGTGTGGCACTCAGAGCTGCTGTCAGGCCTAGACCGGGTAGATGTGTGTATGGAGCAGCTGCAGCAAGACCAAGAAAAATGGATTTCACAGGGAGGAGAGTGGGCTGCGACTCTCCATGCTGTGGTCAGTTCAGCAGCATTACATTCATTGCACTTCAAACAACCTCCTGTAGCTGAATGGGTAGAGCATGACACTGTTGGGTTCGGGGTTCGCTTCCCACTGGGGCCACCCATGGTACTGTAAGGAACTTGAGGAACTTAAGGAAATGTAATATGTAATGTGGCATCTTGTAATGTTCAAAATCTAGCAGTTTGAGCTTATGCTAGTGTGGCACTCACTGTAAGTCGCTCTGTGTAACTTTGTCAGCCAAATGTAAATAGGTGTTCGTGTTAACTTTGCTGGCAGATGCATCCAAGAGACTGTCTTAATTTTGCATGAGGCTCTGTCTGTTTGTTCTCCAGGACGGGAAACCGAGACAGAGAGAGCTGTGGGAGCAGTGTTGTTCCAGACAGGCGGAGTTGGAGGCGGCTCTCACTGTCCTGCACTTTGTCAGACATCTCTCCCAGCTCCGTGCTGACACTGCTCAGGTTAAAACACGCACGGAGTGGACACACTAAATAAATACTACTTAACATAAATAAAGCTAATCTAAATAAGTGCCGCACTGAAGGGCTTTTTGGTTTGTTTTTTCATCAACACTGTTGCCATCAAGTTTGCTTAAACCGCGTAGCTAATAGAGATTAATAGTCAATAGACTAAAGCACATAGTGATTAATAACACAATAATCATGGAGGGTTTTTAGTTAGTTGAGAAATGTTTATTTTGACTATCTCTACTCCTTCTTGTGTTGTTATTAGCTATCTCTCTCTCTCTCTCTCTGTCTAGGCAGTACTGTCTGGTAACTTCTGGTACAGAGACTTTGGTCTGGCCCGGTGCAGTGGGCCCAGACCCTGTGTGAAGGTCATGGGTTTGGTCCAACAGAAGGCTCTGCCTCTACTGGAGAGACTGAGCCAGCTCCTGGAAGACAAACAGCCTGCCAGCCTCTCCCCCAGCACCTGCCGTCAGCACATCTCTGGTACTGGATCATACGGTGGTGGGCAAACATTTAGATTTACATACTGTGTTAGAGAACTTTGAGCAGTACACTCTTTGATACCGCAGCATACATTTCTCATCATGTGCATTATAAGACAGTGGTATTAGTATACACTGTAGATCTGGCATCAATACTGTTTTTCTGCCTCTGTATTGCTATACAATATATGGATTTGCAGCAATGTGGTGCTTTCATACATGATCTTTTACAATTCATGTACTGCAGCACACATTTCCCCAGCACTTTAGCTTGAGCGTGCAGAGGTCTACAGTACTTTTGCAACATGTGCTATAGATAAACAAATCCACAGATTCCTAGAACCGAGGCAATTATCTTTTCATGTTTCGCACAATTGTGTTCTGGTTGAGCTTGATCTCTGACATGTATTTTCCAGGTTTGTCAACAAAACAGACATATGGGTTGGAGATGTGCTCTAGAGTGTGGACAGCCTCAGTGCCTGTGGTGAAAGGTATGTGCAATTAAGGCCACTCAAGCTTTGTGCTTGTGTGTATGTATGTGTGTGTGTAGAAGAGCTGTGATGTATGTATTGGGTCACAAGGGAGCAGGGTGGTGAAGTGAGTAGGAAAACCGCTGCTGCTTTGGTAAGAATCCACCCTGAAGTCAGACACCAAATCTCTTCCAGCTCCAGGAGAGCTGTTCAGTTTCTCTAATCTCCCTGTGGAGGGGGAAGTGAAAAGAGAATGATTATTATGATACTGAGCAGTGTTGAAGACAACGTTGCTTACAGTAAAAGTAGAGATATGTTGTATATGTATGTGAAACTGAAGGTGGGTACAGGAACCACTAAGATTATTACACTTTGACCTAAAGAAGAGTAAGTTTAGAATGATGGTAGATGAAAATCGATGGTGAATATCTCTACCAAAACTGGCCATCTAAAGTAGGCTTCATTACTTCAAAATAATATGTCTTGAGGGAATCAGTGTTATTAGAAGTTAGCCTATAGGAAAAGAAAGCCTCACAGTAGCCTGGGGAGATGCATTGTCTCTTCCTCTGAATTGGCTTGATCTCTGGCCTGCAGTGCGTAAAAGGTCTCTGACAGTTTGTGTTTCTACAGGGATTTCCACCCAGTCTTTGAGGGAGCCAGTCAAGGCTCAGTCCCAGGACACCGCTGCTGCTCTCCAGGCCAGTTCGGCCCCGACGCACAACTCTCAAAGACACACCGCATCTTCTGGCATTCACTCCCAGGGTGAGACTAACCACGCATTACATGAGTGAATGTAAGACCCTTTTCAAATGACTGGAATGAGGAGAGCTCACACTCTCTCTCTCTCTCTCTCACACACACACACACACACACAGGACTTCAAATGCTCATTCTAGTTTAGACTGGCTGTATAGCATAAAAAACATGGCAGCCTTTAATTGTGATTTTAAATATGATTGTGCTCCATTTCCTCCTAGAGAGCCAACCAATGAAAGAGTCTGCTCAACCTACACATATCTGTGTCCCCACAATGTCAGGTAACATAATGATGTGAAGTAACGCATTATAGTATCTGCTTAACTAGAAGGAAAAGTTTTCTCTGGCTTCTCCTATATGTCCTTGCTTTGTCCTCACTCTATGTTCTCCTCACACGTTGTTGTTATTCCCCAGAAGGGGAGTGGGACAAGCTGCTGGAGCTCTCGCCTCTGTTCCAGCTGTTGAAGGGGGTGGAGCTACAGCTGAAGGGGCGGGCCCGGGAGGCGGGGCTTCTTAGAGGAGAGCTCTCTGGTAGGTTGGATGCAGTAGATGCTGCTGGCACTACTTAATGCACACATTCACATTCGCTCACCCACATGTACAGAAACTAACATAAAAGCATAAAAGCACACACACACACACATACACACATACTCCCTCATGCATGTGCACACACTCACATGGACACAAACATTGATTAAATTGAATAAACATTGAATAATCAAGGTAAAGCACTCAAATCCAACTGGAGGCAACTTGAATTTTAGGCCTCATTTCTCTAAAACTAAATGACATCCACATTTCATTTGTGAAATAATTTATAATAGTAATAACTTCAAAAGTGTCATAAAGTGCTAATTACTAAATCTTTTAGATTGCAACCCAATTTTAGTATTCTGCACTAGCACTGCCTATCTGCATTTTTTTTTTCACCCACTCTTGTTTTCTCGTTTTCCAATGCCTTGATGAAGCCCAGATGGTAGACATTTAACGAACCTCAAGTGTTCATGCATATGTTACGTCGTTTGGCTTCAGGGTTTCAGGGTTTAATTGGGTAACTTTCTTCAGACTAGAAGCGATCTCTCTCTTGCTGAGGCGCTGTCACATGGTGCAGCAGAAAACAGAGAGCTTGGTCTAACTGGCTAGAAAACATATTGTGCTTCTTATATAAACTTTCTTAGTATGAATTCAGTGTGTTTGTACTGTGGCAATGGATAGCTATGTGTAGTTGTGTTGTACCTCTAAAGATTTGTCAACACTCAAAGGGAAGATTTGTGATTTTTGGACCTATACATTATGTTTCACTTGTATACCGACAATAGCCACAAACAACATTGTGACCTGTGACAGCTGAGGATCAAACAAGGCCATCTCCAGTTGCTGTTGCTGCTTGTAAAACTAACACAGTTTATAGGTCCAACAATCCCAGACCTTCCCTTCAGTGTTTATTGTTGTGTTTTGGATACACAGTAGGTTACTGCTTACTGACTATGTTCTGGATGCAGTGAGGACGAAGTTACGGCTTACAGAAGCTGGCGACCGTCTGTTCTATCTGTGTTTTATCCAGACAGAGGGAACAGTTTTGTAGACGTCCTGGATGCCCAGTGGGAGTGTGAGGGAGAGCTGATCCCATTGGACCCAGCAGTCCTTAACCCCAGAGAGTTCCTGGTCTACCAGCACGGACTATTCCTGCTACACACTCTGCACACTCTCAAACTGGTCGGTGTCAAACACAGTCCCTGCCTATTTTGATTAATAAGCACCGCTGTAGATATGAAATCATTGTCAGTAGGACTATGCTAATGTAAGTGCTCTCTGGGGGGATTGTTGTTCTCTTTTTTAAATGGTGTGAAATGGTATTCGGGGTCTGCACAAGTTGTCATTGAGGTTAATGCAAAACTTCAAGCTGTCATTGAAGTTAATGCAAACTGTCAAAAGATGACTGGGTGCCGTCTTTTTAGTCAGTGGACAGAGTGTGTGTGGGTGGAAAACAGGTGACGAATCCAACCTGCCCACTGATGCATCAAAGTAAATGTTTCAGTGGAACCTTGGAGGGAACTTGATGAGTAAAACACACTATTCTCACAGTTTTCTGAAATATTCTACACACGAAGATGCAGTCTTACAAGTGAACTGCATACTGAACGTATTGACTGGTGCACAGCACAACATCAAATAACAAATTACTACATCAAACAATGAATACTCTGGCAGCCATCAAATCATGAATGTCCATATCAAATAATAAAATCAAGACATCTAGTGGCGAACAGTAGACCCATACCTTAACATAAAAATATGATAAAGCTGGTTGTTGATTCATGTGTGGATATTTTTTTTTCTTATTTGTCTTGTTCTTTTGTAATTTCATATTTGGCTTTTCATTATACCATATTGACAGGGTGCGCTCGTTTATGGGCGCCTGCTACCCTCCCCGTCACATGATGGGTGGAAACCGATCAGGGTGGAGCATTCTGTTGTAATTGAGTGTATAAATAGACCGTGGTGGCATCAAATCAGTGGTGTCCTCACTTCTTGATAGTGAGCTGTCACTTCTGTCCGTGAACTGAGATATACCAAACCAATCTCTTGTTGCAGTTCAGGGAGAATAATCAGAGTGGGCTATAAAGTCTAGGGCAAAGCCAGTTATACCCTAAGAGTAGGGTATAACTGAATTTAAGTCCCATGGTTTTATTCTAAGAAAAAAGCTTTATTGAACTGTGAATGTTTAATTTGTTTGGCTTGTGGTGAATTGTGGAGTGTTTACCCTTTCAGTTGTTTGGTGTGTGTGGTTGCTTGTTGCCGAGGTTTCAGGGCCTGCAGGTCAGGAGCCTGCCAGCAGGAGGGCCCGCTTTATATTGAGTGCAAACTCCACAGAGCCGCTATGACATTGATCGACCGGGAGCCACAAATATGTGCACCCACACAGCATAGTTAACATATGAAAAGGAGGCGCATCGCAACAGTGGACACTTCCCTTTCCCCTCTCACACCTCTCCCCCTCACTAATGTGCCCATAAACAATTACACATTGAATCAGGCTTCTATGGCAACAAAGCATGCCACTTGGGGTGGAAACATTTACACAGCATCCACCCGTAACAACTACGCTGTTCTTTACTTGTTTGCCCACAGACTCCAGCCATTTCACTCCAGATAGCAGCTAGTCTCCCAATCAACAACTACTTCAACAATGCCTTCAGAAATTCCTTCTTTTACCAGGTAAGGTTAGGTCTTGTGGATTGGAGATTTCCTTTGCATTCACCACTCTCACTGAAATCCATTTAGAGTATATTGTATGTGGTGCTCTATCTCTAGTGTTTTTGACTTTTATTACACAGTTTCTGTGGGAACTTTCACAGTACACTTCAATGCACACTAGTGATGTTCTGCAATTCAACCTTTTAATGTCTTTGTGATCAAACAGTTGAATGCAGTGGGGCTATGTTATGTTAGTTAGATAGTAAATGCATGCCAGATGAAAGTATGGTGTCCAGATGCTGGCCTGCTCAGATTTTTGGGCTGTCATTGGTGTGTTGTTTGGATGACAAGTAAGCAAATATCTGTATTGTAGACCTCGTATTAGTGTGTGGGTGGGTGTTTGTGTGTGTGTATGTGTGTACGTGCAATGCTTTCTCACATCAATGAATTATGCACCTGGATGTGTTGGCAACGCTTGCACGACTGCAGTGTGTGTTATTGAGAACAGCTCTCAGATGTGTATGAATGACTGACCTGTTGGCAGGAGGCAGAGGAGACATTGTTTGTGCGTCGGCAGAGACTCCAGTCAGTCGGAGGCTTCTCTCTGCTCCTGCTTCACTGTCTGTCCCATGTCACGCTTGGAGACATGAGCTGCGACTCCAGCCCTGCCTTCCAGAGGCTTCTCTTCAAGGTACAGACAAACACCCTGTGTGTCTGTGAATCCTTAAAGGTTTGGAGAAATGGCTGCGAGAGCGATTTTAATTTTGTGATTTCAAATTAACCCCCAAATGAGGCTGAACTTTGAATTTCCATTAGTGTCCACTTTCACATACCAGTTCAGAGCAGTGCAACAGCTTGTAGGTTTCACTATATGAAGTGTGTTTGTTTGTGTTTGTGTGTTTGTTTAATTTTGTTTCTCAGGTGCTGCAGGCTTGTCTGGGTGAGCTGTTTCAGGCCAGACTGGGTGTTCTCCCGTCTGGACAGGAGCCCAAGCTGAGTGCGTGGTTCCCAGGCCAAGGGGGCCCTCCATGGGACTTACATGGGACCCCTGCAGGCTCTCATGCTGCCTCCCTGCTTGACAGGCTGCACAGACCGAGCAGAGGGCTGCTCTCCCATGATGTAAGGACTGTACATTTCCTCCAGCTATAGTCATCAGCTATGGGAAGTTTTACCAGCCTGCTATTTATGATTATAAATTCTTCTTTGTGAGTTGGCTTTTGAGATTGTTAAGGTAAAAGCATGATTCGTCATTCTTTGTTTTATTTGTTGGACTCAGTAATGTGCAAGAGTGGCAAGGTATTATTTGTGAGTGAGTCACAGGAGCAATCTTTCATGTTTCTTGTGTGTACATGTGTGTGTGTGTGTTTGTGTGTTTATGACAATAGGAAGTTGAGGGGCTTCAGAAGAAGCACAGAGAGATGTCCCTGTTCTCCCGTGTTGAAGGACTGCTGAAGGAGAGGAGTGCTGAAGCCACAGACACAGACCTGATGGGGTAAATATGGATACCTTGAGGCTTTCTAAAGTTTACGTACCGAAGTTAGCCTGTCTACTAATGTACTGGTTACTGTAAACAGGAAGGCACTGATAGCTCACTAATCACTATCAAGCTATGAGAGAAAATATGGACTCATAGAGAAAGTTCCTAATGCAAGGGAAACTAGGACCATGAAGAGCAAGAACTTTGCAGAGAAAAGACTACTGGCAAGAGTTACACTGTACAAGATGTTCTGGGTTTTTATTTTCCTTTGTTCTGGGTTTGGTCAGTAATCGTGACTCTAACCCTAAATATAACAAACAAAACCCAATTCGCCTCAACTTCAAAATGTGCAAACTTAATGCATAATTTTTCAATCTAATTATAATCTCAGCTAGTGTTCAACTGGACATGTTTCATAAGTCTTGAAATCTTGCCTTATGGTATTCCAGTTGACTAGAAGATGAGACGTGAGTGGCTTCAGAGGGAAATATCCATTCCTCATATTTATAGTTATAAGTACATGTGAGACATGCAAGCAGCTAATTAACAAGAAAGATAACTAAAGTTATGCTCTTGACCTCAGCGTTTTTGTTTACATATTTTTGAGATGATAAGCTTACCAGACTATTTCTTGATTCCTTCTGCCACATTTCCAGAAGCCTTGGATAGTTTTTTTTTTTTTTTTTGGCAAGGTTAGTATTTGTTGTTGTCCATACACTTCGGAATGAATTAACAAAGATTAATGGATAGTTTTCAACAGAGTAACTTTTGAAAAATGTTCATGGCTACCTGTTGCACATGTCTTTGGAGGGAGAAGGGAGAGAACATTTTTAAATATTCTACAATATGACACTGATGTTGAGGATTCTGCCCCAATCAAACAGCAAACTTCTCAAGCCTTTTCTTAAATGCAAGAGAAACTCTGTATGTACAAGCAAGTACATGCTTGTACATATAGGTTTATGGAGGGTTTATGGAGGGATATTTGTCTCTCTTACTGAGGACTGCAAGGTATAGTAGATAGATAGAAATAGTTCCATGAATTGCCAGGTCCTGATTCTTCAGGAGTTTCCTCTTGAGATTTGAAATACTCATGTTAGCTGATTTCAGTGGTAGGAGGTTAAGGCACAACAACATATTGGACTTCTGTCTCCAGCCTGTGAAAAGTCTCAGTGCACATTTCAGTTTGCCCCCCTTATTATAGGGCATGGGCATTTTTTGGAAAAAGGGCAAGGGAAGTTCCTCTATGTGAGATATTTTTGTTGATGGTTCAGAAAATTGGAATTTTTAAGTGTTTAAAATTGGTTATCCTGTTTTTTTTGTGTATGTATGTATGTATGGGTTAAGTGTTGACAGTCAGGGACATGAATGCAGCTCAGCAGAGCACTGTGGTCACTTCGGACACCGTGTTTTTGTTATGAATGTTTTTGGTAGAAGCAGAAAAAAATCAAACTTGTCCGACAAAGTGTTATATATTATATCACGCTGCAGAGATGCTGCTGGTGAAGCAAACTAACACTTACAGTTGTTAGATTGGTTCCTGTAAGACCTGTTTTTGTCATAGTTTGTTTTTCACTTTGTTTAATAGATTTTTGGGCAAAATTTCTTTTTGGATAGTTGAATGACTTTAATTTTCCTTTTTTCGGTGACCTTTGTTCATTTCTGATATTGCTTCAAATCTTACAGTTCATCACTGATCACAAAAAAAACCCATTCATGTTGATAGATTTGTATTTGTTTATTGCAACAAAACAAAAAATTAGCAATAGCTTTCTCCTCAGACAAGTTGTACATGTTTGTCTTTCAACACTAACTGCGCATGCATGGGTCTGTAATTGGATTCCTGGGGACTGTTTATTGGGGCTTGGTCAGAGGAAGTACACAATCACACACACACACACACACACACACATATGTGCGCTTGTATGCACGCACACACACACCTACGCACATACACACAGCTGGTTCTCATCAGTGGTGCCGTGAGTCCATGATTACAAAAAGATTTGCAGAGATTCCAATAGATGAATGCCAGCGAAAAATGGCAACTTCATGCAGTGGCTTTGAGGGCGACGACAATGATGATCAAAATTATTCCACAGACAAGTCCGATGATGTTAAGGGTCTTGGCTGTCCTTGATGCGTCCTCAGCTATAGCTGCTTCACCAACAGCATTAGCATTTTGTGCCTTTAACAAGAAATTGCTTTAATCAGTTTTTGTTAAAGTGGCATTCAGTTTGCTAAACAAAAAGTATTATATGACTGAAGAAATGTAATTATATCAAATTTTAACCAATTTAAGTAAAATAAAGCCATCAAGCCATCAAGAGAAAACCTAGAGCTGCTCTATACAGTTAAATAGAAATTAACTTTTCTAGCTTTTACAACTCAGTGACTCAATTTCACTGTAAGGCTAACATTTATGATCAGGAAAATGTATATTCATGTAAAATCAACTGGGCTGCTTACAAAACGCCCACAAAACGCCCACACTTCTCTTACAATGCAGGAGCAGATAGCAGCAGATGAAGATGAAAAAAAAAATCTAGAAGACTAGGAGTTTGGTATTCAGGAATGATAACCTACCCTACAGGAGCAGACAATAGCAGCAATCCCTAGAGGCAGACAGCAGCACAAAGTGTTGAAGATGGACCATCCTAGGTAGGATGGGGCAGCAACACGGGACTGGCCTCCTTCCATAGTGGCTGTTTGTCTCAGTTGAAATGGACAGTGGTGATACTGAAGTTTGTTAGCCAATGTCTGGACCCAATAGGTTGTGGGGGTTGGGAGTGACAACCTTTTATTCTTTCTGGGTGTGGTTTAAGCAAAAGCAAGGGGGTTGGATAAGGGTGCAAGTTATGTGGACAACCAGCAGTGAAGAAAGACACTATGTACAGTATATGTAGAGAACAGCACCTCTTTGGACGTCATATAACTTGGACTTGACTGATTGGAGAAGCTCTAGAGAGGGAGGAGAGAGCAGAAAAGAGGCAGAAACTTCTCATATTACAGGTTTGCAACTATCAATGGAAGTCTTGTCTGCATTTGATTTGCCGCCTCCTTTTGCATTCTATTTAACACATAACTGAAGTCATATTGCACTTAAATTGCACACTAAATTGTGAAACATGAGAATGCAATTCTAACAGATGTTTAGGATCATGGCAGTCATTGATGTGTCCTGTAGAACTGCTGTCTGACCAGTAAAATTGGCATTTTGCAACTTTTAGAGATCAGTAGTGCCCCTTGTCTTGAAAACCGCCAGTTTGTTGTATGTTATCTCATTCATTTCTTTTGTTTTAAGATTTAATAATCGTTGGTTATCCACATCTGAAATTGTTGTTGCTAATTATTACACAATCTCAAAGCACAATCGGTGCTAATTATGTTCATTATTTTCTTAATTGGCAAGCAGAATTTCTCACTGCCAATGAAACTGATTCACGCCATTCTTAACAGCAGCAAAATCCAATAGGGGATGATATGATGGATCAGTTGCCTTACAAAATGAATGTTCAAGTAAGTAAAAATAGGTACCTACTGGAGTAGACTATAGCAGCAATCCCCTGAGACAGCAGAGACGATTGACCATGCTAGGTGCATTGGAACAACAGCAGGGGAATGGCCTCCATTCATCATGTCTCAGTTGTAGTGCCAGTAAATCAGATGTGCAAGGTAATGTCTGAACCACAATGGCTTTGAAGGATATTTATGGATTTTGGGAGTCCCATGTTATCATTCTGGATGTTTGTAGTGGGTGTATATTGACAGCCAACTGTGAGGCAGTGATGCTCATTCACCTGGCTTGAGATCTTGCTGTCGGTAGGAAATTAATTGGTTTCTGGGACAGTCCCCCCCACTTCCCATTTTACACCTGGTTGCCTGCAATAATTCAAATAACTTCAAATTTTCCATGTAAAAAGGAGTGAAGAAGGGCAGATATTAGTCACTGGAAATATGTTACTCTGTCATGATATCCCATGAATTAGTCCTATAAACAAGTATTTGCATCGACTTTTAAGATAGTTTTAATAATCCCAATCATAATCGTAATAATTGCTATAACTATATGGTTATGGTTTACAATGCTTTCTTGTTCATTTGTTCTACATATTTCAAGCCAAACCTATATCTTTTCAGGTCAAATTCTGAATCCAAGATGTCTTCTTAATCTGCACTTACTCTGCCCATAAAGAGGAAGAAGGAGGAGAAGAGCAAGAACAAGAGATAACGAGAGGTTCACTTGCCTCTTCTTTTGTGTGACCCACGGTTTATGAACTTGCTGTAATGTTTGTCTCTCTGCACTGTGTAAACATGTACTGTCTCATAATAAAGATCGTTGAACAGACATTGTATGTTTCAGTCAAGCTGTCACACATGCAGGTATCTTCAATAATAACTGTCAAAACAGGAAACATTAATATAAAACAGAAATTAATTTGTAGCTTTGTAGTGCAGTGTTGGAGTGGTGTTTATCTTCTGTAGATAGCCACAGGGGGAAGATCTGAGCCGTGAGTGGGCTTATTGTGCGGAGACAGATAAAGAGCATTTAATCAATGACAGCATTGTGCCGTCAGTATCTGTCTTCCCATGAGGCGCGACACCATGGCATTCAGAGTGGTTGGATTCTGGCCTTTCAAAAGTCCGTCTTTCTGATGCAAACACAGAAATAGCCCCATACATTCCATTCTATTTCAATCATGATTATATACTGGCAGCCTTTATTGTCTCTTTACCATCTGATTTCAATTGTTGACATGTACGGTACAGTGGTCCTGCTGTGGTAATTATTCTGATGCACCAGGCATCAACAGCAGCTGAACACTGTGTGCAAATGGCTAGCTATGTTTTGAAGGCTTTTATGAATAACAAATCTCTTCTCTTCTCTTCTCTTCTCTTCTCTTCTCTTCTCTTCTCTTCTCTTCTCTTCTCTCTTTGTGTTCTGACACTCATCATGCTTCTTATCACTGTAATGTCCTTCCCTTCCTTGAAGCCTGTCTAGTGTCTCGATGTGGTCTCTCTCTTGACCTTGGAGATCTCAGTCTTGGAAAACTTCCAGCCTGCTATTTAAAGACTTTGAAAGCCTGTCAACATGGAATGTGTGAGACGACACTACAGTTGTGTTTAAATGAGGACTGTGCACAATCATTCAAATTGATAATGTAATTGATTTTGACTACGGCAATACTGTAAGATTGAAATGCAAGGCCAGTCAAGATGCACAGTGTCATGCATCTGGAATGCCATAATCATAATTTCCTTTGTTTTGTTTTCACCATGGGGCCCATTTCCTTCTCCTTTCCTTCCAACATAAAGCCTCCTTGTCTGCGAATGTTGTTGACTGGGCTCTAACCGTGAAAGCACAGCGACCTTTGAGGGGAAAGGTCAGCTCTCCAAATCCATTTTAGGACATTCCAGTCAGCACAGAGTTGTGTTGCACATTGGGATTTCCTCACAACAGTTTTGTGTGAGCGTGTATTTATCACACTAGAAGTAACTCACAGCTCAATGGGTGTCTTCATTCGACACCAGAAACCAACTGTTGGACACAACTTTAATTGGGGAAATGTCCTCTGCCTTGTTGGGTAGGTTGTTGAATTGTGTAGTATGTGGACAACATCCCACTTGTAATATGTAGACAGTATCCCACTTAAATACCTCATGTTTATGATTTCCTGTCATACAAAGAAAAAGTTAATTCCGTGTGCTGTGTAGACGGTGAAAAGATTCAAAATCTCTATCTTTCTCTCTGTGTATGTGTGTTTGGGTGTGTGAGAGAAAAAGAGTATGACAATGTGTGGGCTTGAGAGAAATGCATTATCATACATCTTTTGTATGCTAATGGCTCTGAGACTGATTGATCAATCAAGCTTTAAGTATATAGCACATTTTGTGCGAGCAACTTGCAATGCAATGCACTTCACATTAAAATTAATAAAATATAAAATAAAATACAGTTAAAAATACATAAAAATAAAGGATGAAATAATAAAATACAGATAAACAATGCGCAAACAATAAAATAAAGCGCAAGTGAGTGTAGTGGGAATTATACTATCGCACTATGTAGACAGTTAGCTACTTCTGCTTTTTACTTCTGCTTTTCATCCAGTTGTAACTGGTTCTAGTCTACTTCCCAGCAAACATTTAGACGTTGAATGACCGTTGTTTGAACGTCCAATCAAGACGTCCCGTTATGGTTCAAAAATAGTTCCAAAATTAAAGTTGCGTCACAGCAACGTCGGAATATGTCGTTACCACGAACGGGCCTATTCAGCTACTCTGCTAAGGTGTGCATTCAGCAGCTTTATACATCCTATATGTCCAGATTAACAATTTATGCTACATGTTCTGAAATGGTCTAACCAACGTCCCGTCTGACCCGGACGTCTGTTATATGTTTTAACAACGTGTAATTTACATGATAATCCTGATATACTCATACAGAACCACTTTTGGCCAGGGACTGCAATCATGCAACAACTCTGTCATCGCCATTAATGCATAAACCTTAATTACATTGTTAAGACGTCCCACCCCGACGCCAAGATCCACTTTAAAATCAGTCCCAAAATTATCCAATTAATGTCCTATAGTCAGAACTGGACATCTATATAACGTCTTAACAATGTATGCTCTGGACCTGGGACTACTGGAATCATGACTTTTTTCTTATAATAAAAAACAAAAACATTAATCCTGACTTTTGGACAATATTTTATTTTTAATACAAACTTGCCAACAACAGCAACAACTATGAACACAGTACCAAAATATAAATAAAATAAAATAAATTCTGGTCAATGGTGAACATGTTTTATCTAATGCTCAGTATACAGTTCACACTGTTTTCACAAACTCCTTTTATGCCCACCACCCCCAGCTCTTCCTGGAGCATGTTTGAGGTGTTCCCCAATGGCTGCATCTATGTCATGCTCTGTGGCACTGGAGCTCCACCTCTTCACAGCATCTGAAGGAAGAGAAAATAAACATGTTAATACAAAACAAAAGTGAAAAAGCAAAAACACAAAAAAATGTGGTTATTTGCATGCATGAGAGGTCAATTGATATCTACAAAATTGTTTATGTTTATTATTTTGGGTATTTCCTACTGTTAACTGTTTTGTGTTGTTTATCAGACCCCAGTCCTGGTCACTGGGGTGGGGCGACACATCTGTACCTTTTCTAAATACGTACATATTTGTCACTTGGGGTACATGGCTGTTTCTTTAGAGGTACGGGGGACAAGGGTACAAATATGAACCCAGTCCTGAAGGTACAATATTTGTACCCTAATTATCTACAGGCCCAGCAACAAGCATTTGTACACTTTTCTGAGAGTGTTTAATTAATCAGTTTTATGATACAGATCCAATTGCATGTGCTAACAGACAAGCCTTTATAGCCAGGCATTCTGCTAATAATATTTCCCTAATAAAAAGTAACAAAATGGATTGTAAGAACAAAAAACACTGTCCAGAGCACTACTTTGGTTACTCTCTTCGTATAATGTGACAAACTTAACCATTGTCAAAGAGATGTGTGATACTCATCCCTGCCTCGCCACATGCCACCCTGACAATAAATCACAGTGAAACCAGTCTCACAGAAGTTGTATGATAATTATTACTTGCACACATCAACATTGACTGGTCTGGCTCTCATTAACATTCCAGACTCTACTGCTACACACCAGGAAGTTAAAGCTCCCACTGGTTCTATCACCACACACACACATGCGCACACACGCGCACACACACACACGCACACACACACACACACACACACTCACACATGATCTGATCTGATGCTATGATCTGACATCAGAAAAAAATCAGTGTTGGTAATAAAACAGACAAATCTATTATATTTCATTAGAATAGGCTACAACACTTTTGTGTAGGTGCCAGGGTCTAAATTTAGCCATAGGGAGGCAGTGTTGATCTATTGCTGAGAGAAAGGAACGGGAAGCGGCTGTTCACTGGCCTAGGATACTCTCTCATCAAGACTGTCCGTGTTGAAAGTAGCCCTCATAAGACGTCAAGTTCACTGAGATTTTGAGGGGATTTAGGCCTATCTTTGTTCTATACAGGTCAACCCACAGGACTCCATGTATGGATGAAGGCATGAAGAGAACGGGAATCCGAATCTACAGCCATGTTTAGTAATGAAGAGATATGCTGCATGTCAACATTAGCCATTTGAACGCGCCAGATGCGAAATGAACTTTACAGAAATAAATAAACTTTACAGAAATATTCGTTCTACTATTTATTCTAGCAAATTCTTTGGGCTGGGGCAAGCACGTGACCACCCGAAACCAAGGAGACAAATGCTGCCTTCAAGGGCTGTCGTAAAGATCCTCATTAGGACTAGAAGGTACATGCACGACCTAACACAGTGGTATAAAACCTCCTTGGGTAGCCTACACGGTGGGAAGTCATATTTTTTAAGATACCCGAAATGCAGCGTGTAAATTAGTGTAGTTACAATGACGAAGGACATGGAATAGGCTACGTGTTAACAATTTATGGTAACCGTTAAAGTGATGTAAGCCAACGTTTGGGTAATTGATGTCCATTTTAATATTCCCCAACTACTTTTATTCCATTGATCCTTTCATTATTATTTTCGACCGGGAGTAGGCTACTTTAATACGCGACGAGCGCTGCACTCCCGCAGGCGGTCTGCATATTTTCAGAGCTCGGAAGTACGAAGTAGGAGCTTACGAGGATCATGAAGGCAGCAAGTTACTATGGTTACTCAAAACGCAGAGACTTATGAGGCGAAAGTTAAATAACTTCAAGAAAGAGTAAAGTTAGCTTAGCCACTAATAAAAGCTGCCCTGTGGAAGAAAGCGGCATGATGGACCAGCTTGAAGACTTCGAAAGTTTTGTGAAGAAAGTTGACAAAATAAGTGAGTAATAGATGGAGCTTATCACTCCGTGCCAGAATGAAGGTGAATAACGTTAGCGTAGAGATAAAACGGCCTGTTAAGTGAACGTTACACACAGTTAGACAAGCTGAAGTTCGAAGACGCGGCAGTAAAAGTTTTCTGGCAATACTGGCACATACTACATTAACGCTAACTGTCTAGCTGGGTTAGCTAACAAGGTTAACTCATGTACTAGTCTTAACATATAACTGAAAGGGAAGTACTACTCGAGATTTCGTAATGGTCCAGACAGTCCAATCAATTTTATGTACATGGACAAGACAACGCTTTTATGGCTTTTCCAAAGTCAGAAACCATAGAAGACTCTAACCACGGACAACATGTGAAATTGGGAGCTGCTATCGGCTACTGTAATAAAAACGTGAATTATTTAGCCTAACTGGCTGTTATTCTATTTAAATTCTACCAGCAGTGAGACGTTCGTTCTCTTTCTCTCTCTCTCTCTCTCTCTCTCTCTCTCTCTCTCTCTCTCTCTCTCTCTCTCTCTCTCTCTCTCTCTCCCCCAGGTGAACTGGTGAAGGAACTAAAATCCTCTGACGCTGATGCCCAGCAGAAAGCAGTTGAGAAGGCTGATCACTATATTTCTGCCTTGGACGTAGATGAGCCATGCAGGACAAAAATCAACAGGACAACAATCAACACAAATCCTCCACCACAGCCTTCGTCACTGGTAAAGACATTCACACAAAGGCTGTAGCCCACACATTACACATTAAACACACACACACACACACACACACACACACACACACACACACACACACACACACACACACAACTCCTTGTTTTAAGGATTCTCTCCTATATCAAGTCCCTTCTTACTGTGTACTGTCGTAGATTTGTGCAATCCATGCTAATAGCAGGTAAATGTGTACTGTCTGTTATGGTATGTACACTGAATTTGAATGTAATCACATAGCAAAGAATATGTATGTACATATCTTATCTAGTCCCTTATCAGTCTTTTTAATTCCTCTCCTTGTTTTACAGAGTCCACAGAATACTTCAAGTGTAAGTCCAGGTGAGCAAATTTGAAAGAAGATCTCCCTCTGGCTGTCCTTTACAATTAATAAAAAAAAAGTGTTTAAGTAGACTTAAATATCCTGCTGAGCAAGGCAGAAAAGGTTTCTTTCATTCACAGTGCAAAGTAACCAGTATCTGGTAAATGTGAAATGTGAAACTCATTGGCCACTTTTACTTTTCTGTCAGCTGAGGTGATTTTGTAGATTATGTCATTCAGTGTTTCTGACCGATCCACCAGTACGAGATGTGTCTTGCAGCCTTTTCTGTTAAAGGGAAAAACAAATGTTATGTTTTGACTCTATCATTCCTCCACTATTTCAGACTGTTGTTCAGTAGAAATAGCATGTTGTGAGATTTGGTCACTAAAAGTTTGTTCATAGGATTTCATTCAGCTTGAAACCTCACCAAGGAGAACAGAGAGAACAGTATTTTCTGTTTTTGGGTGTTTTGCATATGCAGTCTGATGCTCTGTTTCAGAAAGAGAGCCCTTTGGTGCCATGGGAAGAGAACAAATCATTTTAGAGAGATTTAGGGACAGATTCCGATGGCGGACCTATGACATGAAAAAGTTTTGAACATTTGAATGCTCTGTTACACTTTCCCGTGGGGGTGTTGGTCTGAATACATGAATGGGAATTTTTTTGACATTACTCTGAATCTATGAATACCGGTACCTTAGGTTGTTGCCAGAATTTTGCTCTGGTGTTCGGAGTGCCAATTCAGAGTGCAAACCAAGAAACTGTCAACTATATGCACATTGTCCATTGGATTAGCTCCCTTGCCTGGCCCATCAAGGCTATGTTCTGGCTGTTTTTATTTCCAAATTATTTTGTTTTTCAGAGACCAGAAGTTGGCTTCCAAATATGCCCCTCTATGACAGGAAACAACTTAGTTCCTATTAAAATTTAATAGATTTTTATTGGTTTTGGCTTTTCCCACTTTGCACCTGGTAGCTTAGCTACTTGTAATCTTACAGGGCAACAATCATTGCTGATGTATCACAGCACTTTATCTGGATCCAATATGGTTCAGGAGACTGGAGGCAAAAGTGGAGGAAAAAACACAAATTAATTACTTGTGATTACTGAGTGAAATTGAGTGTTATCACTGACAAGGTACTGTGGTGTTTGGAGGTACATTTTCATTCCAGTTTAATGAACCAGATCTACTTTTTTATTTGCTCAATAAGACCCGGGTTCTGTGTGTTTATTGGTTTGTTTATTTGTAATGCCTAGGGGAACTACAGTATGCATTGTTTAGGCCGCACATATGCCTGCAGAGGGAAATACGTATGCGCTCATACACCAGGCAGTATGGTAGGAGTCACACAAGCATGAGCGAGCTCTAAGTTGGTGCGCAGTTCATTCACTACCAGGAAGTAGCCGGTGACTTTCTATCTGTAGTGGCTAGCCAATGCATGAATTAAATATTTTGTTCAGCTGTTTTAGTTAATTAAAAGAACACTGTGCTACCACAGCACAGTGTTAACAGGTGGTGTACTGGGGTTTCACTCACTCCAATCATGCATATCACCCTATTCCACCCCAGCACTGCTTGCACTGCTAGGACACTTGTCAAACAAATTATCATCAAATTAACACCTAGAATTCTTCTTTGAGTAAAACTATCATCAATTTCACTATGACAATAGAGAAGCAAATTAGCAAACTTTTACACGTCTTTGTGGGAAACCGTTAATGTTGAAGTCGAATGTTATTAGTGATGCATTCTATTCACCATAAGCGGAGTAGAAAATAATTTGTGCTTGAGGCACAGGAGATAGCGAAACGGTTTCAAATTACTTTTAACTCCACGGTCATTGCACACTGATTTTTGATACCAATGCTGACTCTACCTTGAACTGACATTTACTATATTGGACTTAAAGCAATGTCTGTCTTTGGGAGAACATTTTCTTTTTTTAGCATAAACAATCACTAACTGCCCTGTGGGGATCAGCAACATTGACTTGAAAACTTTCATTTTCACTTTCAAAACGTAGTCTGAAAATGACACTTCTAATACATAAATTGCTGCAATCTAGACCCCAACAATATTTTTTTTTATACAACTCAAACAGCAATTTTGATGATGTTATTTTGATGATTGGATTTCAGTTATTGGTAATGAAGGAAAAAACTGTATCCCTGAAATGATATGGATGTGAAATATCGCCGTAATTGTATAGAAAATATTTTGACTAATGTCTTTACAGTTCACTCCTATTCTGTTCTAGCATTCGTGCTTATGGGTTTTGTTTTGTTTTTACTAGAGAATTTCATGAAGATTATGGAGAGAGATGCTGAAGACAGGAGACAAAGGAGGAGAGAAAAAGAGGAAAAGGCAATTGGTGGGTGAACTTTGGAGGCCATCGCATTCAGCTGTACTTGCTGCACTGTAGGGCCAGCTGTTGTTTTACATGCTGTTCTTTCATATATTGCTGCAGCGCTCAAAGTCAAGGGGAATGCAGCTTATACCCAAGAAGACTATGAAACTGCTGTGAAGTATTACAGTGATGGATTGGCTGAACTACGTGACATGCAGCCGTTGTACACCAACCGGGCACAAGTAAATGTTTTCATCCTATACCTTTGTTTTTTAAATGTTGGCTTTGTAATGAAGACGTGGAATATGGGAGACAGAGGGAGGAATTGTAGGTTTGAAGAAGGGATTTGAACCCAGACCCAGGCCACAGAGTGTAAAAGTGAGTGAGAGCGACTTCAGAGGCAGTGGAGTAAAACACATGAGCGCTCACAACCTTTTTTTGGCAGTTGAACCCATATTGAGGACCCCATTGATGTTGACCCCAACCTCTAAAATACATGGCAGAAGTGCCAAAGCAATGTTTTGTTCCTCAGAGGAACAGAAATAAAGCTGCTCTTAGCTCTTAGCTCTGAGCTTGTCAAAGGCAACTACAGCCCAGTAATGGGACCCGGGCTTCCACAGGGGCCTCTGTGCAGCCTGAAGGTTGTTGGCTATAGATTTTAATTTCAAAATAATGATGATCAGATGTAATTACAGTCATCTTAGATTCATTCGGTTTCATTCCAAGGGCCCAGTTTCTGCAAAGCCTGCACTACACTATCTGTGGCCACAGCAATCTTACACTACTGTTTTACTTTCTGAGGTCACATTTATTTACTGTATGCTTTTGCTGCCTAGTTACCATCTGTCCACCATTTAACTCTACCTAGGCCTATATCAAGCTGGGAAAGTACAAGGAGGCCATCAGTGACTGTGAATGGGCCCTGAAGGTAAGGCCGGACTTGGAACTGGGGGTCAGCCGGTTGCTACCTCATTCGTCATGGTGTCATCTCAGGCGCCATTCTTTGTGGTCCTGGGAGCCCAGAGGATCATAGGTTTAGTAGGAAAATGGGTTGGATGTCTTAACACTAGGCTATGTTCTGTGCAGCGCATCACTCAGCCAGGAACAGTAATAGGTGCAGGGTGCAGGTCATGAGCAGTGCAGCACTCTGAAGAGAACATTCTGTTTGAAAAAGTGTACAAAATGAATAATGTTTATGGGTTCATCCTAATTTGGTAGTTTTTTTCTAAATGGTCTCTTTCTAGAGGTCTGTTTGTTCCTGGTTACTCAAGCCAAGTACAAGTTCTAGCTGTCCAGCCCTAGTTTTGGATGATAAATATGCTCTATAAAACAACTGTTGTTTGTTTTATTTCATTTTGTGTAATCACATCTCAATAACACATACTATATAAACTAGGCCTATACTATACTATATAAACTCTTCAAGTTCAGAATGAGTATTTTCAATTTCACTGTACCAGTGTTTAACAGTGCGGAAACATTAAACCACCATTATGTAGATGTGCTGCTGTTGAAGTGCTTTAACCCATGCACTCTCCTGCTCATTCTCTCTCTGTCAGTGCAATGAGAAGTGCATCAAGGCTTACCTTCACATGGGCAAAGCATATATGGCACTGAAGAACTATAACAAGGTGAGCATATTTACCCCTCATTACATCTAATCACGCTTCTTTGATTTTTTACACGTCGCTTTTGTATATACATAGCTCCTGCTCAGCATCTTATCTAACTATAACTATAACTATAACTAGAAACTTGCTGCTGAATTAAGGCAATTTTTCTGACCTGCAATTCAGAGCAAAGTTGGTAAGGTTTTTTAGTAATTCTTAGGATCAGTATGGTTGCATATCTCTGCAGGCCTGTTATTGATCCTTAGTAATGCGAGCTCGCAGCAAGCTTCTGTAAAATCTGCTGTACAGCGATTTCAATCCATTCATTGGAAAATAAGCTTATTTAAACATATTGATATCTGGTCAACATTCTCTTTGATACAAATATTGCAAAGTGCACAATTTATTTCCCATCATGGTTTCCGATTTGTTGCTGACACTCTTTTGTGCTGAGATCGTATTTTGGTGAGGCCAGAATCGTATTGATTTCCATGGTTCCGGAAGAGATCAGTGAAGCACATCAACCTATCATATTACCAGAGTGATGTACCAAAAACCTCTCTTTTTCAGTCCAGAAACTGCTATGAAACGATAGTGGAAATTGAACCTGGAAGGGAGAAGATGGTCAAAGGTAAAGAATAATTTTTTTCAGAGGTTGGGTAAGGAAAATTCATATTTATTCCAGTCATTTTGTGGGCGTTGCCCTCATTAGGGCTGTATCATTTCACACCATCTCAAGTGGTTTTTGGAATATATTTATGCTTTTTGGAAATTAAGCGGGAAATTTAGAGGGTCATTTTCATTATTATTCCATGAAATCATTCAAACATTGTTAAGAATACTACTATTGTATATCAACCTCATCCAAAGCACAGAGGAAAGGTTCTCCATAGCCCTCAGTTTGGCTGATTCCTTTTCCTCCTCTACCACAATACAGTTCTTACTCAGCCTGGCAGGGTGATGTGGTCCCCACTGCCTTCCCCCCGTGAGCAACCCATTTAGTTGCAAAGCTACTATAAGAAACTAAAGCTTGATGTCATCCTGCTGTTGCCCAGCCAATAAAGACATTTCTTCTCCTTCCTAGTGTGATTGTGTTCAGTATTGGAAAGGTTAGTTTTTGTTTACAAGGAATAGTACCATTGCAAAGAATTTGCCCAGATTTTTGTTGTCAGTGTATTTACAGATTTGAAGTTGGATGCATATGGGTCCAGTGTTGTAATAGCTGAGAGAGACTAATGGAAGCTGTATGAAAAGTTAGAGAACGATCCTTAGTTCTCTGGTTTAGACGAGCAGTGTGGGCTGTGGTCAGGAAGAACCTAAAACCACTCCCTTACTTTGCGTCTATCACTGTCTCATGTACACAGCTTTGCAAAGACCATTTGTTGTATATATTGTAGCATTACACTTTGAATACATTGGAAACAGTGCTACCACACTGTTCTCCTCCTCTCTGGGTGTGTTGGGGAAAGGGAGGGAGTCATCTCGAGGTGGCTGTTCGCTTTCAGATTGCCCTACTCTGTGGGAGTACAACTATAGTTATACGCTCAGCTGCTCTGGAACCATTTTTCTCTCAGATCAGGTTCTGTTTTCTCATTTCCCCTCTTTCATCTCTTTTCATTTTCTCCTCACAGAATACCTGACCCAGGTGGATTTGGAAGAGGAGAGAGAGAGCCAGGAGAGGAGTGCGAGGGAAGAGTTTGACAAGGGAGAGGAGAAGGCCACAACAGTGCCCCAGCTGCTAGAGAAGCTGTCAAGGCCCGAACAGATCCCCCTCTACTACTGTGGAGGGTTGGAGCTTCTGTCACAAGCCATTACTGACTGTGAGTACTCTATATGGAGATGCCCCCCCCTTCTCTCTCTCTTTTATCCTCTTTGTGCGTCCTTACTCAATAACTTGCTTCACTAGTTCACCCATCTCCTGGTTCTATGGCCAAAATGATAGCAATAGAAGCTCCTTTAGGCCAGGTAGGTAAAGAGGGCATGAGGGAGGAAAAGAGAAAAATCTTCGCCACCTTAGGCAATTCTAGGTCATATTCATGATTCAGCTGTAGTTGTCTTTCAAGTCAACCTCTTTGTTAATACTTAAGTGCCTGCAATGGACTTCCTAGGACATGGCATCAGATGAAGCATGGCTGCGAAAACCAAATGTTTGTTGTGGGTAACTGTCAATTTGTAATACCTGTGAAAATGGAAGAGAAGGGAGACCTGATGCTGTCCACCATTGATTTCTCTTCATGCTCCATTTGCTTGTCACAGTGAGCAAATTTCCAATCCAGTCTATAGAGCCACAGAGAGAGAGCAAAACCTCAGTACCGCCTGGAGGACAAGGAAATACAATAATAAATATTTAAAGTGAGCCCAAGCCATGTCCACTGGGGAGATGGTCTTCTCCTTCTAGCTAAGCTTACCCCTATGCTAAGGTTAACACAGAGACAGATGGTCAATGTCTGTATAGGCTTAGAAGTGTTAGTGTTGAGAGCTGCCTAGTGCTACCGATATAGTGTAGGTCCTAATCAAACCAAATATCATAGTTTCTTTTGTGCTACATGTTGCACCTTCACACTAGCAAGGACTACAGCCTCTTCTCAAGGAGAGTCCCCTTCTCTGTAGTGACTTACAGCTCCTGTGCTTACCATTATGATAGAGGGCCATGCTCCATAAGCACACCTGACTTGGGTGAAGGATAGTATTTCTAGTTTAGACAATTTTTCCTATTCTGCTATATAGACAATCTATGCCTAACCATGAGACTCAAAAGTAACAATTTGTTTCACTGTAGCAATGCTTGTTGGCAGTGTGATTACTCTGGCTGAAAGAAAAGATATCAGCTGGGATCCAAAATATGCAGACTAATACATATGAAAAAAAAAAAGAATTTATGGAAATCTATTATATATAATATATTATATATATGGTAGCCGTATGAGTGATATACTATTCTCAGTATAATTGTGTGCTGATCGAATTGAGTTTCTGATCTAGCAGAATCAGCCGTCCCTTAAGCCTATAATTGTTGATGTAATTCAGTTGCTGAACTGCTGAGTGGGCTGTTCCAAGCCAGAAATGTTGGCTGTCCCATTAACTTACTGTTTTTGAAATCAATAGTAAATTTAGAAATTACTGAGTCATGTTAATGGTGTTGAGAGTGGGTTGGGGGTGGGGTGGAGTGGGGAGGGGAGTGCGTGTGTGTGCAGGGGGTGTGTTTGTGGGATGCCAGAATCACTGTTGAGCCTTCTGGAGCTGTCGTTGGCCTAATTCAGTGAAACATCTGTGATGCGAGGTGCCCATTTGCTAACCCCAGTGACACACCCTGTAACGTTTAGATTAGGTGGCTGGTGAATGGTGCTGCCTGTCTGATGGTCCTGTAGATTTATGAAGGCGTAGCCTGAAGTCCTCTGTAGTCACCATTTGTGGATTAGTACATCACTCTTGAACTTGCTCCAGTGCCAGCGCTTGCTCCTTTATTCACGAAAATAGGGCCTTTAGTTTGTTTGGAGATAAATATAACATCAACAACAAGTAGCTGATTGCTAACATTAGATAATGTTATCAATAGGTGAACTACTGGTGCGAGCAAGTCTTCGCTTCAATTGGACCTTGTAGGGTAATTTGACACAAGAAGTTAAATAAATACCTCCATTCCACTTCTGGTATCTCTAAACTAGCTAAAGACAGCAAGCTGCACTAACAAAACATGGATAATACCATAATACTATGGTTTACCACATATCACTGACAAACTATTTATTTTATGCAATGCCAGCATTATTGGCAAATTGATAAGACTACACAAACAAAGCAAACAAACAAACTTTTATGCAAAGGTAATGTAGCCAGATGACCCTTGCCATTTCAGGCAGCATTACCAGTGATAAAGCAACACCTCATGCCTCCGCTGGATGAGCCAAACTTAGAGGCATCACAGGTCTTTGCTGGCACATGTGTGTTTCACAATGCTTAACATATTCAACTTGTTCAACTCTGTGACAAACCAACTTCTTTGGCTGCTGGCCCAGCCAAAAAAGAGTAAAAGGTAGCACCTGCCTCAAGCAAAGGCCATAGAGCACTTGCCTTTGGACTTCAATTTATTTTGGCAAATGCACTGAAACAAAATGTTTGCCTGTTTGTGCCAAAACATGTTGTTATCTTTGCCTTAATTTGTGGAATGTGCTAGGTTTTTTCTGTTCCTTTTTTATTAACTGGCACAGATTTTTGGCTCAGCATTCCTTGTAGATGGTTGGTTATTGAAGCACTCTCTCCTACTTAGTGAATTGTAGTTTGATCGAAACATGTTTTCTTCTTATGTGTTATCTACAATATTAACAAATGTAATATTACTGTAAAAAAAAACATACAGGACCATTACTGCTTAAAAACTAGCATAGTACTAGTATGCTACTGTGTGATTTGTTACAAATACTGTACTGGAAATTAACTTTATTGTAAATGAAAATTACAGGATAATACTGTGAACGCTGAAATGTTTCTGGTATTGCATTGTATTTTTCAGTATGCCACCTGAAATTCACCTTACTTTTATTGCAAATGTAGTTTATAGAACATTATTGTAAGTCAGAAATGGAGCAGGTTTCTGAAATTTGTAATATCAGTAGTTGCTACCACATTGCTGCTGAATCCTCAATTCACAAAGCAAATACATGAAAAAGGAAAAATATTTTGTATGAAAAACATGTTTATTACAAACAAAACAGAAAGAAATTGAAAATTGTGATGGTCCCTCTCTCCTATTTTTTTTTTTACATCTAAATCATTAAGGAAAGCAATAAAAAAAAACAAAAAAAAGAACAGCTTGTTTATATCACTTTGGAACATATTAGCGCAAGCAGCCAATACTTAAGCAATGTCTAAAACATCTAAATGTCTGGTTACATTTCAAAAATCCTTTTCTCTGGCTCAAACAAGATGCTTGTGTTTGAAACCATGAATGACAGCCTTGGTGCAACAGCATATAATAGAAACTAAAAAGGAAAAATATGAGAGAAAAGACAGTGGGTGAGTGTGAGCAAGTAAAGTTGATATTTAGAAATTAACATAAGTTCAGTTAAGGTGGAATTACGCCACCTTATATACAAACATAGACACATACACATACATGTGTGTGCTTTGTCTACAAAGTCAACACATTCTTTTTTTCTTATTGTAACACAGCAACTCATTGCAACCTTGTGCATATTAGTATTATCAATCAAGGGCCGTAGGACGTGTGTCCTTTCTCCATCAGCTGCTACACCAGTCACCTGTAAGAAACAAACACAACACTGCACATCTTTAATAGTACATTTCAAGATCAATGCACATGACTTTTCATCCAGCATGTGCATGAAAATGGCAATAAGCAGAAAAAAGCTAAACAAAATCATCATTGGCCAAAAAAAGGAATATTGGTGAGGAAATCAAAAGTACTTCTGGATGAAGAGGAATGGCCATTTGTTTATCAGGTCCTCTTTGGAAGGGACAGGTGGGGTGTTAATAACCTTGGATTGCAGACAGCAAGTGCTCTCCATCAAGTTGTTCACCTCTCTTCTGTCAGCTGCTGATACACCCTCCTGTGAATACTCTTGACCCAACAATTTGACTTTGAAACTCTGCGCTGTTAAAGTATCTCTTTTTGGCTCGAGCCAAAAGGCAGAAAAGACACATTTCTGAGTTTTGTAGAAAGGGCCTAACAGCACAATTTATCAAGGTTAACAGCATCCTCAGAGGAGTATTTATTTTGTAACATTTCAACTGAATACCTGTATTAGTTATGACATGCCCGACCCATCACTGCTCTTATACAGGTCTAGTATAGCTTGTCACTCTCAGTAAGCCATAAAACTCTCAAGAATCTTTGTTAGTGTAATGTTAACTCTCTGTCCCTCTTTTAGCTTGTATTGCTATTTCTAATACACCATATTCCTTTGCACCGGCTGTCCTTTGCAAAAAAGACAAACATTTCTCGTCCAGCCTCTCCTTTTTCTTCATTTGGATGAATAAAAGTGTATTATCAGATGATATAATGCCTGTCTCACAGTGCCATTCAATGGAAAAGGGCAAAAGTTACATAACTCACAACTGAAAGGATCTCGGCAGGGCTGACATTACAGGCTTTCTCCCCTCAAAGTACTCCCTCTCTGCTCTGCTCTACTGTCTGTTTACTCCAACTCATTATTTGAGGAAAATAGACCATTCCTCACTCACCTACTCATTCCAAATGTGTTTTATTTATTCTACTCTCTCATGCCCTTGACCGTGAACCAGTGCACAAGCCAGGCTGATCTAGGAGAGAGAGAGACGTTGTGCTTCTGTAAAACCTGGAGGCTGCCTGGCGATGATATATGGTTCTCTGTGTTCTTACATTATCTAGTGTTCTCTCCTAACAGGTACTGGCCAGACCCTGTTCAGACTGAACAATGGCTTCAGTATCATCAGCAGCAATGACACGGTGAGGAGGTAAGGAGACCAGAGGGAGAGGCAGCTGACAGCCCTCAGTGGGGCTTTGACAGATGGACCCAGTGACAGGGGCGTACAGAGACAAAGATGGCCCAGCCTAGAGAGAGATCACCCTCCCCTCCCTTGGTTGTTTGTCTTAGTAAATGATGGCCCAAAAAGGAAAACATTATCACACTGGAGATTGAGATGAGCCATGGAATGAGCAAAGGCCCCATGCTTTGTCCCAGAAAGAGGGGAAGTTTTGTACGACAAGACACAATTATGACTCCCACATGTCAGATTAGTATGGGTATTATTAACTTACCGCACTCTTCACACTCCGCATGTTCCTCGGTGTTGGCACTGTCATTATTCAAGTTGGAACAAAGTGTCCGGAAAGTTGTTGAGGTTCTTGCAAAGAAATTTGCAATAGCCAGTAAGGTTACTGGTGTGAGCCAGGCACAACTAACTGAAATCTATGACAGGTATTTTGTGAGGAAGACCAGTGCCATTCTCACCTGCCTTGGTCACCCTGTTAAAGGGCAGTTTGAGCTGATGCGCTCTGGGCGCTGCTTTAGAGAGCCTACATTTAAGAGTAAAAGAATCAGGGACTCACAGCAGCAAGATTGCTTAATTTGCACATTAAATGATATGGTACCTTGTGCTTGTGTAGGAATTTTGCATTTTGTACTGATGAATTACCTTTTTTGCACAATACTGAGTTATTGACTCCCTGTCTGTCCAGGTATATATTGTGGCAATTTGTTATGTGTTATATTGTGTTTTATGCCATGTGTTTTTATTGGTTTTATTGTGTTTCCATTATTTGTTTTGAGATTTTAATGCATTTTTACCATTACCATTTTTACCATTGTTAACCCTGTGTCCAAACTGCATTTTCCTTTTTTCCGCATTTGAAGAGCAATTAAGAATACCTAGTTTGTTTTCGCTACAGTTGCCTGTTGCAGAAAACGAGGGAACCGTACGCCCAGGAGTTGTGTATGTCCGTTCTGAAATTATGGAGGGTGATTTGCAATGGAAATGGTATGTTGGTGCTTGAGGTACACTTAATTTTCTCTCTTTCTTCACACAGCAATTTGTTCTCATTGAATTGGCAGGAAAAAAGAGAAATAATGCTTGAAATACTGAACATATTCAATAATGGCTTTGTGCTGTTATTGTCACGGTGGTGCTGAAGCCTCCTCTTGTTAAGCCCTCACTTGTCTTTGAGTCACACAAGCTATGTGGGCTTCAACACATCAAATTTCACAAACATTAACTCTTTGTGCCAACTGTGACAAATCCGAAGCTATCCAAAAGCTATCCAAAAGCCATATGCACAAAAATGCATATGACTCTGCAGTGTCAATCTGTGAATGGAACTTAGATGTTGTTATAGTTGTGTTTACAGTCTAGTTTGTGCTTACAGTAAGCAGGTTATCAGGAACATATAGAAATAAAATATATTCCTACCTACAGTGTATTCTGTGTTCAGTAAGCTCATTCTCTGCACATGCCCACATTTTTTGCTTTTAGATGAAAACCAGAAGATGCTGATGAGATGCCCAGCCTCCAGCCAGTCCATTGTTTACTTGGTAACATCAGAACACATTGCAGTGCGGACAGAATGCCTGGCACTGCTGTGTTTGTACTCACAGATGCCACACAGCAGAGGTTTGGCCATTGACAACTTGAATTTGCACATGTAAGAAATTGTTCCATGTTGTCATCATATTGCGATTGATGAGAGCAATAGCACAGCTTGATTAAAAATGCATTTCTGCTGGTCCAAACCCAGGCACATAGTGGGTAGGGAAATTAAAAAGTGAAATATGACAGGGAATTTTGGCTTATATTCTCAATAGGCAAATCATTAATAACACATATTCTATTCCACCCCTCTCCCCTTGAGTAGAGCTGGAATTGAAATAAATTTTTGTATTCATTAATGTGCTAAAGTTATGCGGTGGCTTCCTGTATTTGCACTACAAATAGTCTTCCTGTCTTGAGTTATCAATCTCATTTTACATGCAGTTCACTATGGAGAGTGTATAATTTTTAGCAAATCTTTTTCTCCTTCTTTCTCCTTTTCTTTCCATTTCTCTTTCTCTCTATGTACTGTGCACTTAATCTGGATCTGAAGGTTAATGAAGAACCTCATGGAGTGCATCTCAAAGCCAAAGCAGCAGCAGGAGAACACAGCGGTGGTTGTTCTAGAGAACTTTGCATCAGAAAACAAGTACTACAGATGCACAGCCCAGCAACTACACAAGAGTTTTCATCCTCACACAAAAGAAAATGATGAATGCTATTTCTGCATGAGAAAATACATATCATTTTCAGATACTCTGCAGAATTCAGACTATGACCCATAGAACAGCCTATTATCCTCACATACATCATATCCATATATATTGAAAACGCTTTAAAATCCACCCACGTCAGGAGAGGGCCTCTGAGAAATGCAGAGTGTGACATCTTTAATAAATCAACATGTGCTATCCCAGTGTTAATCTCACTTGAAAGCAAAAGGCTGTTCCGTTTCTCAACCTGTTTCCCTCTCTGGTGCTTCATGAAAATGGAGACGAAAGGACAAGGCAGGCTCTCAAATGCAGCAGGAAATAAGTCGAGCTGTTAAGCAGTGAAATAGGGAGATACATTTTTTCCCGTCCATAGCTCTCAGTTAATTTCTTCACTAGAATGTATTAGCATGAAATACGACCTAGACAGGTTCGCTCTTCATGCTAACAATTCAGCTAATTTTAATGTCCGCCCGCCTACCCTCTAGTGCCAAACAGATATATTGGTGCACAGATACTATTGGCCAATGTTGTATAGCTTATAATCACAATTACAGTCTCGAAGGGTTTCACAATGCTCACTATGAAACAATACATGAAAACGACCCCCCCCCCGCCCAACTTTAGACCCTCAGTGAGAACAAGGAAAAAAAATGGAAAATGGAAAATAAATAGGCCTAGCCTATTTAAAGACATCTATAGAATTTGCCTGTCTAATCGCAGCAGGGAGACCATTCCAAAGAAAGAAGACACATTAAGAAAAAGCTCTGCTGCCTGCAGTTTTCTCTTTGACTGCTGGGATAGATAAGTAGCCAGCAACTTGGCGTGTAGCGGTATATATGGTGCAAAGAGATCTGTTAAATAGCACGGTGTAAGCCCATGTAATATTCTATATTCTATAGCAGAAGCACCTTGGCTTGAAGTCACATCTGGCATGAATTGGCAGCAGCATTTTGTACGAGCTGAAGATTTATAATGCTAGCATTAGGTAAACCGGAGAACAAGATGTTTCAATAATCAAGTCTTGATACAAATGCATGTACTAGGGCTGCAGGAACTGCATGACACTATCAGGTCAGCATGGACCAAGATCCCTGTGGAAGATTTCCAGCATCTTGTTGAATCAAATGCCTCAAAAAGTTCAGGCTGGAAGCAAAAGGTACTAGCTAGGTATACTTAATAAAGTGGACAACACTAAAGACAACACTACTATTTGAGAAACAGATGTGAGGGATACTTTCTATGGAACCGTCAATTTTTTCATCACAAACTAAAACTGATTGGTATTTGAGATATTTCTTGTTTTACTCTCCGAACATAGACGATAGATTTGTTGGTGATTAGATAAAAATGACGAATGTTGAAGAAGCAAGACAATGCTATTTGACCACTCAAGTATATTGCCATACTATCAGTATAATTTTGTTTGGGAGGCAAAGATACCATACTGGTGTACTATGGTGTTTTAGTCCTCCATCAGCCTTGCTACTCACTGGATGTTGACAGAAAGTATACAGTATGTGCTACTTTTGTTTAATGATGGAATATTTAAGACTTTCAACCATTGTCTGTTATTATCTAATATCTCTTACATGTAGAATGTTTTCATATTTTGTTACAGATTTTGCATGCAGCTAAGGGATGCGGTGCCAGAATCTGTCAGTGTCCCTTTTACAACAATACTGGTAAGATATTTGCATAAAAAATTGCGTCATCGTCAAACATCATGCCAGACTTAGCGGTAGAATCACCTTTCAGGACCTTAATATATGTATGTGTGTGTGTGTACACGTGCGCATGCATATGTATGTGTGTGTGTGTGTGTGTGTGTTTACTCCATTTTTCAGAGAAATATCAGCAGGTCCAATCAGCATGTCCTTCCACCTCTGATATCAGCTATTGGCTGTCTGGCTAGAGATGATGTCATCCGCCACAACATGGCTGACAATCCAGAATGTTGGGAGGCCTTTCTGGTCGCCATGGTGAACATGATTACAGACTTGTCCTTTTGTATAGAAGAGTACTGTTCACTTGGTATTTGTGTTGAATTCTGATGCTACAATACCTGCTTCTAAAGAATAATAAAAAAAACCCACTTCAATAAGAGTTTGAATGCCAGAAAATAAAACCAACCATCAGACATCAGACATACAGTAGTTTGTCTTGGATATTTTCACATTGTTTTGCTGGTGCATATGTTCACTGGATGCAATTTTATTCAATGTAGACTTTGCTGGTTGTCATTGCAGAAGCAGTGCAGTGCATGTGAATACAAAGAGATCCATTATCCTATGCTTGGGCTGATCATCAACCTGTCCACTATCAACTCTCCAGCCATACAGGTAAGACAGGTGGTGATGTGTGATACTGAAGTTATTTTGATTGGTGTGGAGTCTCAATTACAACAATTTAACAATTGTATTCTACCTGGGTGTTTTATGGCTGTGGCAAAGACAAACTTCTGCCTCATCTCTAGTTATGTCAATATTAGGCACCCCATTAGTTCTGTGATATCTTAGGCAAGGTTGGCCTGAACTATGATTCCATCCTTGAGTGGATCTTTGGCATCTTTAAAGAGTTCAAATGCTTGTCTGTAAATTGATAGACTCCACAACACTGAAATTCAGTAGTTGAGAATATAGGAAAGATTAAAAGCAAGTGGACAACGGAAGTAGAGGGGGCATTTGTGTGAACCTTGATGTGTGATTTCACCTATGTGGATGTGATAAGTATGTGAAAATTGGTTTGGCCTCTTCTCTGTCTCTGGTTTTTGTAGGAGCATGCTGTTTCCCTCAGTGGTTTGTGTCTGGGCCTGCTGAGTGATAGTGATGGAGGAATCATAACTGTGAGTGGAGGAACTCCCTTCACTGTAGCACTAGAGTGCAGTACCCAGGAGGCCACAGGATTCTCAGAGTATAAGGACTACATACCCCAGCACATGAAAGTTACTTCACTGTATCATAACTCCCACTGAGATTTCATATTGTGAACAGTGTTAGACCAAGAAAAGTATACAAAATTATAGTATTTAGCGATGTCTACAGTTGTTGAAGAGGCTTGCTGAAAAAGTTTTTCTTGTTTGTTTTTCAAACTTGTTCACAGCCTACAAAGCACAAAAAAAACCCCAATTCTTTTAGGTAACAAGGAGAAAATAAAAGACATTTGTCTTGAGTAATGGGCCTTTCCTTGTGCTTGTAAACTCACTGGCAATGTGCCCCAAAAGGTGGGAACAGCAACCCATATTGTTCAGAGGATCCTGTCTGTGTCATTATAGTTGATTAAAACTCCAGCTCCAGGTGCTGTTGTCTGTGCTAACAACTGTTATAGCAGTTTCACACTGTCTATGCAATGCCCTCAGAGTCCTCCATTTCCCATCTGTCTCCTGACTGTTTTAGCCCTCTCCCACTCCCTGGCTGCCACTTTCTCTTCCCTGCCGCATGCTGTCAGTGTCCTTTTTATTTCCTCAATTCTCTTCTCTTCTCTTCTCTTCTCTTCTCTTCTCTTCTCTTCTCTCTTATCTTCCTCTTTTCTCTTCTCTTCCCTTCTCTTCCCTTCTCCTCTCATCTCTTCCCTTATCTTCCTCTCTTCTCTTCTCTTCTCTTCTCTCCTCTTCATGGAAAAATGTTCTTCATTCTCTCCTCCTCTTAACCTCGCATAATCAGTTTACTGATCAGTTTACTGCTGTGTCAATGTTTTTGAAGTAAGGGTAGCCTCAAAGGAACCATTCACCCCAAAATGAAAATGTATTCATTAACTGCTTACCCCTATATCAGTCAAAACTCCATTGAAGGTTTTTTATGAAAACCAATCACAGAGCGGATTAGCCCCCATGGTGCCGTCACAGCCTTCTTCCAAACTATTGAAGTTAACTTCTGCCATAGATCTGTAGGGTTCGCGCATGACCAGGCGCGCAACTGTTGGCACGTTCTAGAACAAAGCAATGACTTTGAGGAAAATATAGGAGATAATGAGATAAATATTGGACTTTTCGACGCACAGTGCAATCATTTGGCTACAAAACGCTGCACAAGCTGTTTGGAGAAATTTGATGGACATTTTATATATATATTTTTTTGGTGCTTGCTTTTTGTACGAACTTCAGTAGAGTTTCGACTGACATCGGGGTGAGTAGTTAATGACCGAATTTTCATTTTGGGGCAAACTATTTACTTTAAAAGTAATGTTTTATCACTGAAATATAGTTAGAAAATGCCAACTTGAGAAATGCGTTCTTTCCTAGCTAGTGAGAAAAATTGTGTTTAACTAAATAAAAAATGGGAAAAAACAGCATGTATGAAAAAATGGAGGTTAAAAATAATACATTATGTGGTAGATCCTGCCAACAAGGCAAAACAAGAACCCCTGCATGGCCTCTTCCTCTTTTCTTCTGCTTTCTACTTTTTCTCTTCTTATCTTTTTCCCTTTTATCATCTCTCGCTCCTTGAAATGCTCACTACAATTTTTATGTTGACTCTAACATGACATCGCTCTACGCTTTCTCTGTCTGCTAACAAACTCCATAACCCCCACTGATTGCATGTCTCATGACATAGCAGTTTTTTCTCTCCCCCTGTTCTCTGCCTTTTTCCTACCACACTCTCACATTCCCTCTGTCTCCATAGGAGCTATTTTTCCTTTCTCTATTTTCTTTATTTTCTTTCTCATCCAACTCTCTCTCTCCCATAGCAGTTGTCTCTTGGTCGTCTGCTATTGTCCCTCTCTTTCACTATTCTGTCTTTTCCCTCCGCTACTCTCCCTCTACTTTTTGTCTATTCTCTTTTAATGCCAGCATTCTTCTCTGTCCTCCAGAGAGCCACAGGCGTGCTGAGCACTGTCCTGCCGCAGTCCCCTGCTGCCGTTCAGCATGCCGTCCAGGGGGGCGTGGTTAGAACCATGCGCCGGCTGCTGAAGGTACATACATATGGCCAAACCTGTCTCGGTTTACCCCAACACTCTACACTCATAAAATATTTATCATCTTTTACCCTTGTCATACCAATATATCTCCAATATGACTTTTATCACCATCTTTTATTGAACTCGTAATTCCTGAAAGAAATAATGAAAAATGCACGCGTCTCTGCATGCAAATAGAAGTCACATTATGATCACCTGCAAGTGCGATACTGCATGTAACCTAAGGTCCTGTATAGCATTCAATGTCATAACGACCTGATGAAGGCATCACTAAAACCATTTTTGGTTTGGTTGGAACCTTTTTGTGTATGCGTTCTTAACAGTTATACCAAATCCTAATACAAGCTTCATGCATCTTTTGACTGTCACAAAGTTAGTGTTTGCATATATTGTACTTGTGTAAGGTCATTGTTTTTTGTGTCTCTCTTCCAATCCAGGGAGCAGGGCAGACTACCACTAAGTATGCCATTAAGACCCTCACAGTGTGCACTGCTGCCAGTCACTTGGCACGGGAAGAGCTGGTGAAGTCTGATAAAAGTGAGAAATGATTGACGTACCACCATTACTTTTATGAGCTGCTTCATTAATCCTTGAATAATATTTGGTTGAGGAGTGACCTAATATGCAAATGAGGTGTGTGTGCGTGTGCGTATGTGTATGTGCATATGTGCATGCAAGCGTGTATGTTTACTGATTCCATGTTAGTTCATGTGTGTTTGTGAGTGTGTGTGAACAGTGTTACTCTCTTCGTGTTTACTATTCATTGTTCTTCACAGGACTCTCCATTTTACGCCGTCTGCTGGGCTCCAGCTGTGATGAGGTGGTGTCAGGGAATGCAGCCCTATGTCTGGGCCACTGCCTTGAGTTGGAGGGAATTGCCAGCAACCTGCTGGGCACGGATATTGTGCCGCTACTGCTGCGCCACGCTGCAGGGAATGCCAAGAGGACGGCTGTGCAACAGAATGCAGCTATCGCACTGGGGAAACTGTGTCGATCCGAGCCCAGGTGCCTTCTCACCTCACTCTATGAGCCACATGCTGTTGATTACATTTAGGATCTAGCCTGAAGGTATACTGATACACTAGCAGGTTGTCAGGTAGCCACACTGACAATGAGCTAATGTGATGTCGAGGGGATGTTATGGCTCTGACTAAAGGGCTTATTCCCATATAAGGCAAATTCATGACTGCTAAAGGGCCCATATTATATACAGTAGTGCAGCAGCTCCTTCGGGCTTGCATATAGCAATTACTTGTGTTTTCTTACAAACATTTTCAGCTTTGAATTAAGTTTTGAACTGAACGGCTGCCACTATTAAGTTGAGATAAGCTTATCAAGCACCTGCTTTTGAAGGGCTACCCAGTGCTTAAGAGTCAATCGGCTTCAGTAGGAAAATCTTTCATGTACAATTTTTACACTTGCCGCCAAATCCCAGTCAAAGTTGTGATTCATGAAAAACTGCTGTGAAAAAAAGCACATTTCAGTGGGTTTCTCTACTTTCAATGATATATTAAAAACAAAAACACATTTCTATATATTCTGTACCAAAGGTGGAGTTTATTTGTGGTACTCTACAACAGGCTCAGCTGAGCTCTTCCTATTCAGTGTCTTGCTCAAGGGCACTCCAGCAGGACAGATGCTTGTTGTCACTGGGGCTTAAATCCGAGCCTTTCAGTTAAAGGATGGTCTCCCTACTCACTACACCACCTTGCTGTCCAGTGTTATAGATATAAATTTCATAGCTTTTTGTCATATTCTACAGAAAAAATCATCATTTTCATAAATGAAGTGTATATCTGCAGTCAAAATCTTCTCTTTTCACTGGTTTTCACACATTTATTCTCCTCTAAGCAATTAAGACTTTGACTGGATTAAGAATACACATTTGGGGACGAAGTTGTTGAAATTAGGAGTAAATGCCCACTACAAAGTAAGTGTGAAAATTGTAAATGAAATTGTACACAGCACTGGTGAATCAAACAAGCTTTTACCACAGATTTAAAGCCTTAAAGGGTCATCTCACCCTTAATACACCTCTGTTATGTTCCTACCTTGATTCACCCCAGAAAAAAATGCTATTATCATGTGAGAGAGAGAGAGAGAGAGAGAGAGGGAAAGAGAAAGAGAGAGAGTTAGTATGTAAGTTAGTTATTTAGGCCAGGCTGTACTGTTGCCATTACTGCAGTATTCGACTAAATAAGAAGGGCATCTCCTAATAGAACCACCACATGAAATTGGAATAGATGAGTTAATTTTCTGCTGATAGTGATACAAATAAAATTAAGCCATTTCTAAGGATAAATGTATCTCATTCATTTAGCATTTGATATGGCAAAATTGTGCTGCTGCTTGTCCTGGAGAAACATGTATTCCAGCTTCACCTGGTCCTTTGGTTCTGGCGTTTGTAGCTTTGTGTCGCCAGCTTCCATTGAAAAATAATTAATTCCTGTTGCTTTGTAGCCTGCAGTCTGAACGCACCATATAAGACTGCTCCCATGGTACATTCAGACTACGGCTACAAAGCAACAGGAAGTCATTTGTTTTCAATGGAAGCCGGCGACATGAAGCTACAAACGCCAGCACGTAAAATCTAGCCGTGTGCCGGGCGAGCGCAGCTACAAACTGAAGTTCAGCTGGCTTCAAATTTTTTCCACGCTCTGATGATGCAGTGAAGCACCAACCAATCAGAGTAGAAGTATATGTGTTTCACTATTTATCCATTGTGTAGCCTTTCCTCTTGAACTTGAAAGTGTTGGCTGGAACTATGTAAAAATTGCCCTTACATCACCATGACAAGATGCTGATGTTCTTAAATCCCTGCTTAGCAATACACATAAGAAAGAATGTTGAGCTAGCATAGCGGTCAAAGAACCTATAAAGACAGAAAAGTCAGATATGTCAGAACTGTGTGCATGAGAGAGCGTTAATTGGAGACAAACTCCTGAATTCAAACATGTTGCACCTTGGGAATGACACAGACGGTAAAAGTGAAAAGCAGCGCTTGCCCCTCCCTCATTACCACCACTGAGGTGCCCTTGAGCAAAGCCCTTAACCCCAACCGCTCCAGTGGAGCTGCTCAGTGGCCAGCAGATTAGACTGTGGTTGTACTGATCAGCTTCCAGGTGTGAATGTGTGTGAATGTGATCAGGGCGTTCCTGAAAAAGAGAGCATTGCTCTCAGTGAAACTCCCCTGAATAAATAAAGGTTAAAAAAAAAAGTATGGACTTCCCGTCCATTACAATACAAATTGTGCTGCAGGCTTTACAGTTTGTCTCCAGTTAACACTCTGGTGTTAATGGCTCTGATGTACTGACTTTTCCTTCTTCACAGGTTCCATGATATAGCCTAGTTATAATCCTGACTCATTCCCTAACATTCTCACACCAGACTGACATGAAACAGGTGTGACAGACTGGAAGGGGAAACTTGCCTGACTGGCTGGATTAGTGAGATCACTGGAGGTTTTTAGGAGGCAGTTTCACGGGAGTTGGCCTTTCCCTGCCATTGAAACACTCAAAATCTAATTCCAAAGACAAATTCAAATATGCTTGTGCTTAATATCTTATTCAAAACATAATTGCAAAGGCTATACTGTAGGTGTACATAAATTCTAAATTATACAGCCCCCTTACCTTAAGATTACTATTTCCATCTTGCTTTTGTTTGGAATTGAAGGGTTTTATTTAGCACTGCAGGGCAGAAAGCAACAAATAAGAGGGCATTTTTATTTCAGCACTCCATGTTGAATAAAATAAAACTTCATCACATACAGTACTTAAGTGAACAATGAAGATTTGCTGCTGTAGGCAATCTTCCATAGCACCTCCCTGATAGGTTATGTGGGTATAATCACTGTGTTAGTATCCTCAATAATGTGAGATGGCAGCAACAAACTAGTCTCAATATGGCCTTTTATTCCTAGGAAAAGAGTTCCTAGACTATAGAGAGAGCTCTGCTGTGACTCTGCTGTGACTCTGCCGAGACTCTGTCTGTCTGTAATTCCCAAGCTCACAATTCACAGGAGACTCGGATCAACTGAATGCCAGCCTGCTGAGGACATTGTCATTGTGTTTGCTTTCATGAGCTTTTTTGTCTGTTTTTTTTTACTTCTTTTTTGTCTTCATTTCCAGACATGTGAACAAGCTTCGAGAACTCCACGGTCTTGAGATCCTCCACTCCTGCATGAAGCTAATCACATGACCTCGTGACAACATGAGTCATTATCTCCTTGCTTGTTATCAATCTTGCTCTCCTCTGTCTTCTGATTTTTGTCTTTTGACTGTTGTAGCCTCAGGCACTCACCAACCTATTGAGAAAAGACACAGATTCACTGATATCACTATCATAGCTGCAGAAATGGCAGCTTTAGTTGAGTTTATTTTACTGTTATGAATCAATAAGGGAGTGAATGACACTTCTTCATGCCCATGGCCTTCTTGAACTAGAGGACCACAATGGAAATAAGTCTTGTACTTTTTTGTGTTTTATACTCGATTGTTTTTTAATTAGGTGTATTACTATATTGTTTACATGTAAATAGTTTTACAATGATCAACTAAATCCAATCAAATCAAATTAAAATCGCTATTCCCATAGATGCTTCAGTATTTAAAACATAATATGAAAATGTTTTTTTCAAGATAGCTAAGCCTGCGTAGATACTAATAAAAGATTGATTTCATTTTAATAAGATTCTGCCCGTAATTGCTTAATCTACATAAACAAGGTCATAAACATTAGCAGCGTTCTTGGCTGCCCTTGTTTTTATACGCCCATGTGAATTTCTATGGTTAATTACTATGAATATATGAGCATGGAGGTGCAAGTGCAGTCTGTTTTACCATGTTTATTTGGCTATTCTTCTCAAATACCATTCATATTTAATAGCTAAATATGTGTCCTGAATCCTTTTCTTATAGACCAAATAATGTATGGGAGAAAAACATAGCTTAAAAGAACAGAAAATTGCCCGGGAGGAAGCAAGAACCAGTTCACTTCTAGTACAGAATGGTTGGAATGTGAAGGCTTGACATTGATTAGACAGCATTAACATATTGGTGGTGTTTGAAGTGGGAGATAGATTAGAGTGATGTATTCCTGTGGCTCAAGGCTGTTCATACAAGCATAAAACCTGGCACTCGTTTATCAGCCTTGAGGGTTTATCTCTTATGTAGCATGGGGAGCCGTTGTGCTAAATGCATCATAATGCAGCGCACTGGTGCTCAACAGCTAATATCACTGCCAATCACGTCAGCCATATGCATACTATGGGATTGTACTCACAAGCGCATCGAATGAAGGTCTGTGAGGGGTTTCTTAAAGGGGCATTTCACCCGTTAATACATCCAATCTCTATTTTGTGCCTCTGTTACTTTCTGTAGTTCATTAGATGCTTTGTTTTGATTTGAATTCCTAAAAAGTGCTTTTCTTTACTAAGTCTATGAAACAAATTATTGATGGGGAAACTATACCTTTCCAGCTGTGTTGGAAACCTCCTCTGGATGACAGCACTGGAAGGACAAATCCTCCCAAACTAAACAAATTTGTAGATAGAAGACTGTTTACAGTTAGATTGTGTAAATGAATCATTAATTTTCTTTACCTGCTTACTACTGAGGGTCACGGGAGCCTATCCCAGTATGCACTGGGTGGAAGGCAGGGAACCAGGGCTAATACACATAGACACACAATCACTCACATTCATGCCTAAGGGCAATTTTGAGTCTCCAAGTCACTTGACTTGCATGTCTTTGGGAGACTCTCATAAACACGGGGAGAACATGCAACCTCCTCAGAGAGAGGGCCGGGGCCAGGAATTGAACCAGGGACATTCTTGCTCTGAGGCGACAGTTCTAACCACTGCACCCCCATGTCACCCCTGCTGATTTAATATTGAACCAAACTACTGTGAGAAGGTCAGATTTATAAAACTGCTGGCATGATATTTACACACCCACTGTGTTAGTTTGTAGTACTGCACCAGGAGTGACAAGTGGAACAGGAATGATGTTGGCTAACACTGGTGGCATTGCATTATGAAAACAGTTTTGATAGTTTTCAGGATTGTGTGCGTGAGAGAGAGAGGGAGAGAGAGTGTGCATAAACCTGTGTTTCGAAGTCCCTGTGGGAAGGCTGATGTCAAAATCTTGGTAACATTTGGGGAGAATTACATATTGCCATCAAAAAAGTCAGTATGACTATGATAGCTGCAGTGTTACTATGCCTCCCTGGAGTGAAGAATGAGGCAATGTGGAGCTTGGTGTGCTTATTAATTTGTCAGAAATTAGTAACCCTTGCTTTTACAGTCACCCATAAGTACTAGGCATTTACCAGGTAAAAAGATGGTAAGAATAGTAAAGAAAATCCGTAGGCCTATAAGACGTGTTTTAATTACTCTTTGGGTTCAACTGTCTGAGCTTGCTTTGGCCCTTGAGTGTGTATTGGAGAACAGCTCTACTGGTGAACTGGAGGAATGTAAAGCTCTACAGTGAAGAAAGTGACACAATTTTGAACACCTTTAAGTTTTGTGTCCGATATATTGTGCATGAGGTACAGACAATTAAACCAATATTGCAGTGCCCCCCAATCAGTGCAATTTTGAAAATGCCGGAACGTTTTGACCTAAAGTTTTGTCGTGTGATGGATCACACCAGGGCCGATCCATCACACACAATTCCCTCAACTGTCCCGACAACTAGAAGAAAAGTATGTGGCTATGTTAACTTTAATAAACCCTTTCCAAGTGGGTACAGCCATGAACACTTACTAGGTAAGAAAAGCTAATGTATAGGAAAGTGTTATCTAGAATCCTAGGATGTATACAATTAATCTTGAGCTACCGCTAATATAAAGTTTCATTACCCACAAATTGTTCCTGGAATTGATGGGTAATAGAGAAGGTGTTTCTGAGAAAGTGTACTACAATATAGTTGCTTAAACTAATTAGTAATACCAAAGGTGTTTTTAAGTAATTCAGTAAGTATATACTTACTTAGTTACAGTTGTAATTACTTGGTAATCTACTATTCTTATCATGTATTTACGTAATAAGTACCTAGTACTTATGGTGAGTGTAACAGGGAGGGTTACTGAGAAATCTAATCCATTTGTAACTGCCGAGAACAAAAGCTCCCAGTAAGAGATGATACCAGCTGCGTGTGTCTGCAAACCAGCGATATCTTCTGCTCAGTTGGATTACATGGTAAAAGGGACACTTATTCACTGAGGCTTGAGTAAACAGGACTGAACAGAAATGAGCAGCCTTTCATGTTTCACCCTGTTTGTTTTCCTGCTTACAGGTATGTAAACATTTTTGCATTTATTTGTCAGGTACAGTAGGCAGGCCTATCATGTTCCTCCTCATCTTTGCCTCTGAAGGTCACTAATGTTTAAATGAGTAAATTACTAACATTTTATTAGGATTTGTAGAAAGTAGCTTCTTAAAACTTGCTTAACATTAGGCCATGTTTGATTCTATCATTGTTAATTCTAAGACATAGAATTGTGTGTTTTGAATGAATGCTTTCTCAATCTCTATTATTAGATAGAGCCATGATGATGATGACTGTTCACAAACTGTATCCACAATCAGTGACTCAAGTATTGAGAGCTAAAATCTGACTTTTGTATTCATCCAATTTGTCTCTCAAAAATATGAATGTAAGGCAAAAAAAAAAAAAGCTTTTCAAATTTTGATTAGGTTTTGTTTTGCAGTGTTAACTGAAAAGCTATAAAATTTTCATTTCCACTGAGTTTTGAAGGAAAGTTTGCAAGATTAAGGGCATTGCACAAGGGCATTTAGAGGTATTCGATATTCATTATTTATCTCAAAATCATGTTCTGAGTACTTGTGTGGAATAGTATATGTAAAAACATCAAACTTGAAGATGTAACCTGAATCTCAATCTTAAATTTCAGTCTCTCAAACTGTGTAAACACATTATTGTCTAAGGTGAGGCTTGTGTCAGATAGATGCCTCGTCCCACCCAGCTCACTCTTCTTTCCCTCTTAAATGAAAGCCTACCAGAACACTTTGCTATCTTTTTCTACCAGATTTAATAAACTCTTAAAATTAAGTAAATACAGTATGTCCACAAATGTATGTGTGTGTGTGTGTGTGTGTGTGTGTGTGAGAGTGTGTGTGTGTGTGTGTGTGTGTGTGTGGGGGGGGTGTTCTGCAAATGAAATTTGGAGGGATGACACATCTTCACACTGTGCTCCAATACATTGATTGGACAAATGGGAGTGCCATAATTAAAGGGCAAATTTTCTAAAATTGAAAGGCCATAACTGCTGCAACACTGGTCCGATTTCGATGAAACTTGCCATTTTGGATGCATTTTGGCACTGTGTTTTGGCATTAAAAACATTACATGGATTGGCCAGATGGGGGCGCTATAATTAAAGGTCAAAATTTCTAACTCTGAAAGGCCATAACTCTTCACCATAAGTCCGACTGGCACGAAACGTACTACTTCAGTTACCCATACAAATTAAACTGATTGGCCTAATCATGGGAGCACTATAATTAAAGGTTAAAATTGTGATGTCTCAGACACCACTGGTCCAGTTTTGATGAAACTTGGAGGGATGATGCATTTTGCCACTGTTTTCTGGTGTTCAAAAATTACACTAATTGGTCGGGGTGTACACTTATTGATGGGGGTGTAATAATCAAAGGTCATCATTTCAAACTTTGAAAGGCCATAACTGCTTCACCGCTAGTCTGGTAACACCTGGAGTCATGATGCATCTTGTTACTGATTGGCCCAAGCGTCGCCTTCATCATTCTTGAGGGGCGACATGTTTACTGTTGCCTCGTTTCTCTGTCAAACTTTGTGCCGGCCACCTGAGTTCACAAAACCACTTGGTTCAAAATATTAATACCAATAATGAGACTCTTGTGCTGACAGTGGGAATGACACAAGTTGGAGTCTTGCTTTGGAAATCATGAAGCACTGCTTGTTGAGGGTGGACAAAGTTCAGAACTCTGCAAAACAGATTTACACCTCATGAAATGCGATCTGTATCTGGATATCTTACCTGGGAAAGGAAAACACATGCTAAAGTGATAATCCGTGAGATTCTTGTATTTCATGATTTTGCCGACACCTTTGGTGAAAAGCAGTCATTATTTTGGTGTTTTGCACTCAATGTAGGCACTGGCCCAACAAAAGAATAAAGCCACTCAATGCAGACTGCGGCTAGTAAACGTTAGCGAAACCTAACAGCCCAAAAGAAAAAGAGTCACATCTGCATTGCTCCTCTTCATCCCTTCTACCTTCTACCTTCTGTCCTACCTTTTTTACCGTTTAGAACAGCAAATGTAAAAGATTTCATGAACTCGCTATAGGTTGAATCACTATTGAATGGTATCAACTAGAGAGATACTAAGAGAGTAGTAAAATGGTTTATTGATATGAAAAAGCTGCAGATTATTACAGAAAATGCACAGATGTCAGGCAGAGCTAAGTTTAAATTCAATCTGTACAGAGTGTTCGCATCAGAAAGTGTCTGCCCACGTGTTAGAAAGTGGAGCCAACAAGAAACTCAATGATTGGTAGCAGTCTGGGGTGACAGTGCTGTCTAGGCGAACTTGGACCGTTGCTATAGAAATAGACCAATATACGAAAATATCTCAAAGGACAAGATTACCCCTTCTGTGGCAAAAGAAAAGTAAGTACAGGCTATACAGTAAAATCCAATGTGATCTCATAAAATTTTGTGAAATGATGAGCACAAAGTCTGAAACACAGATTACGTGTTGTGGACATGAATTATGTGAAGATTACGTTCCTCCACCACAAATTGGATTCTGTGAAAATAACATGAATTGGACACGGCATTTTCACCTAAAGGTTGGCTAATGGTTAAGTTTAGGCAACAACTTTGGTTAAGACTAGAGTTAAGGTTACGGTTAGGTTTAGGCAACTAAAATGACTTGGTTAAGGCTAGGGAAAGGCTTTAGTCATGGTTAAATAAGAAAAACTTTAGCTAAAAATTAAAACTTCACTCAAGGTAGAAATCTTCTTGGTAGAAGCTGGGAATTGAACCCAGGTCCTCGGAATTGAAGGTAAATGCATACGCCAATCCAAAACTCCAGCCGCATCACCCTTATTTTCCACCGCGCTACTTTGTGTTTATAGTCGCGCCTCCTTCACGTAACCTTTTTGTATTGGGAACACATAATTCTCTCACTTTAAGTGTACGGAGCACTTATTTGCATTTTAAGAATTTGTGCTTTTTTCACAAAATTTTGGGAGATCAGGCAGATAAAATCACCTCTGCTGACCTGCCATTTCGGTGTCTTGCCACCCCCTCCCCCTCCTACACCCCTGCATTTCATAGTGTGCGTAAAAAATTAGGTCCGATCTTAATACAGACGATGATAATGAATATAAATACCAGGTGTAAATACAAAGGTGTGTTTGGATTGTTAATTTTCCGGATAGCATATCCAGGTGCAGATCACATTTTAACACCAGGTGTGGTATTGCTAAATATCAACTCTATGACTATGAGTTTTACTTAATTTATCTGACCTAGTACTAAAATTACAATACAATACAAATTAGATGAATCTGCAATTTTTATTGAATGCGCGACTGTAGAGTATGAGTCTATAGTCAAATTTTTGCTTTATTCTACATAATATATATATTTTTAGGAGCACTAACTTGCAGGGAAGAAAGATGAGTGATATTTTTTTTCCTTCGTAGTCAAGGCTGAAAATGAAGATTTCCAGCGTTACCACACAGAAGAAACAAAAGGCTCAACAGTCACAATAGAACGGCTTTTGAAAAAGGAAAATACAACAGTTCATGGCACAGCAGCAATACCTACAGAGGATAAACATAAACGCACTACAGTGGCGGTGAGTGCCAAGTTTCCAGGGACGGTCTTGTTTCACACCACACCACCGCCACCTTATGGGAGAACACAAATCACAGAGGCATCTGCTGCAGTTGCCTCACCAAGCAGAACCGGTTTTGTTTCCAGAAATGGGCCAGATTCACTCACGTCAACGGAAGACAATCTATCAGGCATGAGATCTCACACTGAATCAGAAGTCCCATTGATCTCTACTTATGAGAAGATCGTTTTCTCCTCCACACAAGCCACATTTGAATCAATGATTAATGGCACCTCAGAGCCCGAGGTCCGTTCGTCCACAGACGCAGCGAGGGCCTCTGTTTGGCTTCACACACTGCGTGATAACAGGAATCAAAGAAACACTGACTCTATTACTGTCACATCTGCTGACGGAGGGCCGGGTGTTCCAATGCTATCTGCATCTCATCCTCGTGTAATTGATAACCTGGCTGAGCCACATAACAACTATGATGACAAACGATCTCAAGGCAGGGATGAAATAGGGATTTTGAAATTGGAAAGAAAAGAGTATCCGTTTGGTACAACACAATCCATCTTCCAAACTGATACAGCTGAAGGTTCGGCAAAAGGAGCAATCATGACAAACTTGTGTTTGACCTGCCTGAAAGATCGAAGTGCAGCATCCGCTGAGAAATCTGCGGCTCTGCCTGTGCTGTTAGTTGAAGGTTCCTCAGACCCCGTCAATACGGAGGAGCTCACTTTCGATTTCAATCAACATACAACCTCATTACCTACTTTATTTCAACAAACAGTTGGAGAACGACAAGAAATAATGAACAGAGAGATTTCTTATGGTACTGAACAGTCCAATTTCTCTGTGGATTTAGAGAGACTGGATTACAATGTGACATATCCGCTTTTATCCTCCAATGAAACAGTAAATCATAGTCAAAGCATTTTGAATGATTCTCTTGTCAATATTTTTTTCTCAGACACAGGAACTGTTGGACTAGACATAAAGTATCTTCCTGAGATGTCAACAAAGCAAAAAGAGACAAAGAAACCTTTGAGGCATACCTATCCTAGTGAAACTTTAGTTACTGAGAGACCAGTCTCAACCACCAATCTTTATCGCTCTGCAAAGTCATTTTATACTCTATCAAACCCACTGCAAGATGGAGAACAAGAGAAGTTTGGAAAAATGATGAGCATCAGGGACCAGTCAAAACTGACATATTTCAGCAAGAGTAAGATAAATGCTTCCCACAGTCAAGACAGTTTCTCACCAAATTTCCAAAATGCATTTCCCCAAAACCAAACTTTGGACATGAGCAGTGGGTCAGTGAGCGATATGCCTATCATGGTGAAGGCTCCCCACAGCAATCAAAAGAGCATTCTTCCAGAAGTCAGTGATCACAGAGATAAATCACCTCCACCTGGAACAATGAGGTTGATTGAAGCTCGTAGTGCAGTAACACCCCTCGGCCTAAGGAGGCTGACCACTTCTGCAGTCGAAGATCCTCTGTCTCACTCTCTGACAGGAACAGCAAAATCTTTGATGTCTGTATTGAGTGGCGTTGGCCAGCTGCCAGCTAAACCCAGGTCTCAACCCACAGAGCCCCTATTGACTTCATTACCAGAGGGTTCTGGCACCCAGCTTGCATCTGCAACCACAACGAGACACCTGACAGAAAAGCAACATTCCCAGAGACTCAGCACTGTAAACAGAATTATTAAGCAGGCGGTGTCTTCTGCTGATTTCTCGGTGCCAGCGAATCCAATTGTGAAAGAACAACATACTCAATCCTTCACTGCAACAAAAGTTGTCGAGCCCACAAAGCTGTTTGTTTCAGAATTGAGGCAGAACTTTGATGATGATGTGCCCATGTTGATTCTAACAACGCCATCAAGAAAGTCATCTTCTGAACGATTAACAGTGAATAGACTTTTAGGGAGTCACAAGACCAGTCAATCAAACATCACTCAGGAGAGGACTTTTGATGACAGCACTGATAACCGTGTGAGGCCTACACATCAAACTTTCATACATTACAATGGGGGTGTGATCAGAGAGTCAGTAATAGTCCACAATTTGAAGCTGGGAGACAAAAATGAGCAGGAGTTGACTCTAGTCGCAGGAGATGAGGAGACAGAGATTATCAGGAGAGAGGGCAAGGAGGGCAAAGAAATCAAACAGCTGAAAGAGGTACAGATGGAGGAGGAAGAAGAGGAGACCAGGAAAGATGAAAAATTGGAGAGAGAAATTGATAGAGAGGAATCATTGAGAGCTGAGACGACAGAAAGCAGGAGACAAGAAAAGGCAATCAGTAATGGAGTAGAGATCAATCAAAATAGAGACAGGGAAGAGGACAGGATAGAACAGGAACACAAGGCCAAGACAAGGAGAGAGGAAGATGAAGATAAAGAGACCGCAGGAAAGGAGGATACAACTATGAGACAAGAGAGAGATCCAAGAAGAGAAGCGGAAGTAAGGGACAAAGAAGACACTAGAGAACAGGAGACTAAAATAAATGAAGATAATTCTAGCAAAGACGAAAATAACACAAAGGAGGAGAAGGACAAGGAGTCTACGATTGAAAAGCAGAGAGAGTTGGAGGAAGGAGTACAGGCTAGAAGAGAAGAGACAGCAAGCAAGGAAGACGTAAAACATATCAGAGACATTGGGAGAGAGGACATGCCAAAAGTTATTATGGATGCACAACATTCTGTTCTCTTTGGACTTACTACTAATTCTAAAGAACGTAACAGAGACAAAGAACACGCTGTTACAAACACGTCTTTCTGCCACAATTTGATTAAACAGTTGGGAGACACCGAACACAAAGGCATTCATCTGGGGGAAAATATTGCACAAATTGTGGAAATGAAAAATAGGTCATTTTCCCCTGAAGTGACAAGCAATAACAGACCACTACAAACTCCAGGAACTCGGGGCCCAGAGCTATCAAGAATGGTGTCTCTACCCAAAGAGCCATATACAGGCTTTAAACCATATCTCTCCACCCATAGGGCTACTTCTACAAATCATGGAATTACGTCTTCACTAAAACAACAAAGTACAAAGTACAAAGTTATTGAGGCTACACTTACTGTGACTGCCAAAATACCAAAAATGGTCCCAAACATCTCTCATAGCTCATATAGAATTGGTACTCCAAAATTTACTGATACATTGAAGCCAACAATTTCCCCACACCGTACTGCAACTATTAAATCAATTCTCTCTGTGCTTAACAGTGCTGGGAATCTGTATTCACTCACCACTCCACGAATGGCTATCACAGCTGGGCTGTCGGGTGCTCAGCCCCACTTTACAGTAAATACTTCTACTCTCAATGCATCAATTATTTACAGCATATCAGATCAAAGGCATCAATTTAGTAGGTCAGTGTCAGAAGCAAATTCACTCTCACAGACCACCACTGTAATTTCTGCTGGAGAGAATACAGAACACATTATACCAGCACATATATCTGAATCCAATGCCAAGAACCCTTTAACCTCTGACGTGATTGAAGAAGTAAATATATCTACTTCCCTGGATGCTGCCCCGCCCCGGCAGATGTATAATGACTCATCCCCCAGCCCACCCACAGCAGAGGCCTTGTTGTCTGAGGCCCAAATCTCCATGGGCCTGTTGCTGCTTCCTGGCCAAGGGCAATCTGCCCCGGAGATAACTCAGTCCTCCTCCTCCTCTAACATGTCGTCTGGTCAACCATGCTCATTCACACACTCAGAAAACACCGCTTTGCATTCTTCTCTTGACGATAACGAGCTCAGATCCTCACAGGCTTTGATGACTTCAACAAGCCCTAAAGCACAAACAGATCAATTTCCTCTCAGCAGCGTGCCACCACTATTGTTCCTAATGTTGTTCGGAGGTGACAGTTTACCTGACACCGATGGTCTGAGAGAGCTAACCAGATCAGCCTCTGAGGAAGGGATATTGAAGGCAGAGGAAAGCCTCCATTCCAATTCTGAATACATTAATAATGAAAGTGACCATGATGGATCCATATTAGGGACTGCTGATGAGACTGTGGAGAATGACCTGTTTTCTGTGGAGACCTCTGCTGAAAAAAACTCAGATGGAATCAATACGCACATGGCAGAGAACAGCGATGAAAACAACAGTTCCAGTTTTATAGCACAAACAACCGGCAAGACTGCTAATAAGACCAATGAAATTAACCCTCTGTTTATAATACCGATTGGTGGGGAGAATCTTGCAGTAGAAAACACTGATGAGAGTAACCAGACTGACCTGTCCAATGTAGATGCCAATGATGAAACAAACAATACAGTGAAAACCACTAACGAGAATAATCATGATCTACCCCAGTTAGAAGCTGCTAATGAAACAAGCAATAGCCCTATTATGTTTACAATTCAGGCCACTCATAAGTTTGAGCAACCAATAAATGGGAAATCTGAGCCTCTTAAGAATGACTTTGCTATATCTGCGTTTGACACAAATGATGGGACTGATAACATTGCTATTGTTGAGTCAGGTAGTCCATCCAGAATACAGCCTACTGATGTGACAAACAATGCTTTATTTAATATAGAGATTCATGCAGCAGAAACTACTGATGAAAATCAGCCTGGCCCATTCACAGCACAAGTTATTGTGGGCAACCATACTCTCCCTGCCACACAGACTAATTTTGGAAATGACCTTAAGGTCCACAATATCTCTGCACAGCAGCAGATTGCTAAAGGGATAGCAAATGTTCTTTCTGCATTTCAGATAACCACTATTAAGACCAATCATTATGTGTCTCTGGCACCAGCTGCTAGTATAAGTGATGTTATTGTGTCCAGAGAGCCTCGTGAATCAGCAGTGACCGTTGGTGACAGTGGACGAGCTGTTACTGAAAGGTCATTTCAGACTGCAAATATGGCTGAGCCTATGGTACAGTCCAATAATCACATTGAGCCTTCTTCACTGCGGGAGCCTCACTCAACTCCCACCACTGGTAAAGTAGCCCCTACTGTGAAAAGAAAAACCACAACAGAAACACAGAGCACAGAGGAGCCTGACCATGAAATTTCCATAGAGAGTATTGAACCGACTCAGCACGGCCTGCCTGCAATGCTCACAATAACACGTCCTATCCATGACCCTGACCAAGGCAACCGAGCAGGTATGCCTACGTTAAAGGCCACTCACAGAGCTGGAGGGGCGCATGACGCAACACGCACCATGAGTAAGGGCGCAGAATATTCTTTATTAAAAGAGGTCACAACAACACAGACAACAAACAGAGCTTTTAAAGCCAGCCACGCTCTGCCTGGGAGGACTGATGCAGTACACACAATGGAAAGAGCAAACCCAAACCAGAAGCATACTTTATCTGAAAAGACCTCAACAACTCGGACAACACTCAGAGTTGTGACTGATACTATAGAGATTATCAATAAAACCAGCTGTAGGACAACCGGCTGTGCTATGTCAGGCGAGACAACTAGAACAACAAAGGCCCCAAATGGAGCAGGTGAGATTGATCATGCTGCTCTACAGGAAATATATGAAACACAGGCTAGTAATGGAACAGATCCTTTTTACTCTGAGCAGACTCTTGATACCAAACCAGCCAATGGAAACTCAAACAGTGACCGTGCTGCGCCTGGAAAGACTGCAACACAGACCGCCAGCCTCGACCACACAGTGGCTAGGAAAATTACATCACCTGCCACCAGTAAAGCTGACCTTGACCGTGCCATTGCTGTTGAGACTACAAATAGAAATACCAATAGCGTGACAGATGGGTCTTCAACAGAGACACACAGAGAAGCTGTCGAAACTGAGCATTTTGGCACATTTGGGATACCTGAACAGGTTCAGTCTGTAGAGAAAACAACAACACAGAGACGCCCTCATGGGGAGACCTCTGAAGCTCAGGACATTATTGCAACAGAGGTTACGTTATCTGAACCTGAAGCAATTACTGCACACACCTCTGAAAAGACTTCTGACCATACTGCGCCGAGCGAGACCAACGCAAAAACACAATTCAGCAGTGAAGCAGCCAAAGCTGAGATATTTGAGGCACAGAATGGCACTCAGTCAGAGTCTGCTGTGGCAGGAGGAGAGACACCAGTTGAAGAGTCTGGGCGGAGGCTGTTGCTGTTGGAGTCTGGACCAGAACCGCCTAGGCTAAAACACAGGAGGGCCTCACCTTATCTATACATCTCTGGGTAATCATATCATCTTGTAACCCTATTATGATTATTTGACTACATGTTAAATATGTTAACACAATTATTATTACAGTTATAACAGTAGTGATAACACTTTTTCCAGGGGTTAAATTTATACACAACCGGTCAAAAATTTGGACACAGACTTTAGAATAACAGCAAAGACATCAAAACTATGAAATAACACAAATGGAATTATGCAGTGACCAAAAAAGTGTTCAACAAATCAAAACTATCTTATATTTTAGATTCTTTAAAGTAGCCGCCCTTTGCCTTGATGGAAAGGCAAAGGCTTTGGAAAGAAATTCACACATAGGCATCAACTTCACTTCACTTCTTTATATTTGTCTAGAAAACACAAATTTCAAGCATTTAAGCATAAGCCTTTAGATCAAAATGGCTTTAAGATAATGAAAAACATAGTACATTCAATCAGGTGTGTCCAAACTTTTGACTGGTAGTGCAGGTAGACATAAATACCATGGTTTTATTTTGCAAACCTGCAATAATGTGAATCTGTTATCAGCGTAACAGAAGTTTCAGACGACCTGTGTGGCAGTGGGAACTACACAGCAGAGATGAGTCTGAACCTGGGGAGAGGAGTAGAGCCTGGAGATGCTGTACCGGCCCTGGGGAACCTCAGGGTGGTCATTAACCTGAAGACCAACAACAGTCTGGTCAACCTGGAGGTCACCTCCTGCTGTCTGTCCCCCACCGTCCAGCCCAACCTCACCAGCTCCACCTGCTGCCTCTTCTCCAGGTACACAGGGAAAATCTGAAATTTAGATTTCTGCACTAAGGTGAGCGGGCAGCAGTTTATTCCTTTATTTCGAGAGGAGTAGGAGGAAAAATGGGGTAAAGAATTATACAAGGACAAGCAGACCAGAATAGTTATTTTTAGGTAGTACAGTATAGAGACTAAATATAGATGAGCATCATCAAATACAAGAATTTCACAGTGGGAAATGTTCTGTAAATGTATGGGAGAGCACTCTGGACTGCATTTCATGATAAGAAAAGCAAGTTCCACTTAGTAGTTTTTTTTTCTTTTTTATATGCTGATTGTCATATTGGGAATTGGGGCGAGGCTTTCAAAAGAATTAGGTTAAAGACTGTCATCGACATTTTTTAACACACTATACAAGTACAGCCATGAATAATGCAAGTTAGACTTTTTCATAGAATAAACCTCTGTGACAATTTCAACACAACCTTGTCAAACTGTCAATGCTTGCAAAAGCGTTTACCAAGGAAACAATGTGGCTGTAGCTCATGTAGATCCAGGGAGCTGCAGGTACATTTTGAAGAGCTGAATATTGTCTGGCCAGTAAATAGAGGACTGCTGTAGGTTGATGGTGTTATCTCTGGGAGGCAGCATCACTGAGATGGATGGGAAATTCAATGTACCCACACACGCTTAGAGGGGAGCAGTAAAAATGCACAACCTCTAAAATCTGTCAAATGTGAATAAGCTGGCTGACTGTAGACTTTTACTGCATGCGTCTGAACAGAACACTTGTAATAACAAGGAAAAGTGTTGACACTGGGGACAGGTGTCTTTTTAATGCATTTCTTCCCTGGGCTGAATGATGAAATACAGGAAGAATGGTAAAACATTCAATGTAGCCCTGAAACCATTTACTCAGCTGTAGGTGCTGAGTAAACTAGCCAAGGATCAATGTTTTGATGTCTAAAAAGTCTGGGCCATAATGTTGAATTCAACGTAAACATAACTTATTACCAATATGGATAATCAAAGGATAATAAAGGATCTGATTAAACCACATCAAAGGGAAGCTGACCTTTACCCAACATGATTCCTCATAAGCTTCCATTTTAATTCAATATGAAATATTGATAGCAAGCTGGTCTGCCAATTTTTTTTCTGCTTTTATGTTTATTGGGTAATTACAGCTCCACTGGTTTAGTGAGTAATTACAGCTCCAATGGCAGCTGAATGGAAACTTTACCTGTGAGGTATTCACTGTTATAGTCTCTTCTTTAAGCATTTTACCAGTTATTTATAGGGAAATAACTACTCCACTAAGGTTATATTCTGTGTGTGTTGTGGCGCCTCAGGTTAGCAGCGGAGCCAGCGGGGATCAGGCTGCTGCCCAGTGCCTTGTCAAGCAGTGCCAGCTTCACCATCAGTCTCTTCCAAATGATTAATTACTCAGTAGCGTACCTACACTGTGATCTGAGTGTCTGCCTGAGGAACCGCTCTGACTGTGAAAGGGTAAGACTGTGATGAGTGAACTGTGTAATGAATATGAAAGGATGAGAGAATGAATGGTTGAGAGAGACTAAAATTTAGTGACACGCTGGGTATGATACTGACCGTGAAAACAGGGAGACAGATATGGAGCGAACAGGCTGATGCAAATGGGTTAGGGAGGGGGAGCAAGACGGGAGACCGGAGTGAGTGTGTGTGTGTGTGTGTGTGTGTGTGTGTGTGGGAGGGGTGGTGGCAGGGAGGGGTGAGTGAGTGAGAGGAGGTAAATGGGATAGAGTACTGGGGGTTAAGAATGAGATAGAGAAACAAGTGAGCGAGGCTTAGCTTATTTGCGAGAGGGAGAGGATAAATATGACTTGCCTGAACTGGAAGTGCATGTTAAAATGGGAGGGTGAGATGATGAAAATACCCTGTCAAAGGTACAGCGAGCGGGTCTCCTTTTATAGATGTGATAAGAAGTCAGAAATGAATAGAGGTGCGATAGAGAGAGCGAGAGAGAGAGAGAGAGAGAGGGAGAGAGAGAGAGAGAGACGGAGATGCACAGACTAAGGAAAGGTGAGACTGAGGCCAAGAGCCAGAGACATGCAGTCTAAAACATCTGTCATGTCAGTACGCACTCTGAAGGTCAGATAAGGTCTTGGTGAAGTAAAAGAAAAACACTTGCAGAGGAGCAAAGAACGTTGATGCGCTGATGCCATTCGCTGTCTCCTGCTGTTGTGGAAATGAACACTCGGACTGAGTGGGAAAAAGTGAGTCATCTGACGAGTAAGTGTGAGCGGGTGGAGGTGAGACAGAGGATAAACTTTGGAGACTCGTTTCAGTGTCTCCCTTACCTCACTCACTAGTGATGCTGCCAGTCTCTCACTACGTTTGTTAGTATTGCAAAGTTATTAAATATTAACAGTTAACTGTCTGTTGACAACAAAAACAAACAAATATGTTATGGGTAGTACAGCAGGTCATCATGGTTAGAAAATCCTGCAAAAAAACAAAACAGATGGGCAATGAGTATTAGTAATTTTGAACATTCATTCATGGAAACCTTAACAAAAATATTTTTTGGGGGTTTGCTATTATAAAGTTGCACCTGATGTTTAGTTAGTAAATGAAATACATCAATACACACCATTAAATGGCTAATAAGTGGCCTTTAAAAGATTAACTGATTTTTATAACAGATTTTTTTTGGAATACATTTATGAATAAACTTTGAGTCAATGTGGACAACAACTCAGCAATGCAACATTTTATGTTAATATAAATCATTGACACAATATTCAAAATGTGTGTGAGGAGTATTTGAAGAGACAGGATTATCCATAATAAAAGTTACCATTAAATCACTTGTCAAGTGTTGCCCATAATGATCGATCATTCAAATGGACGACTGATATTCAATTTTAGTGTTTAACTAGGATAATAACAAACTGTTTATAGATAGTTAATTATAGAATGAGACATTTTTATAATCTCTTATCAATTATATACAATATATAATGATAAACTGTTGAACTGAATGATATATTCACCCTTTATGAAGGACGGTTATTATAAAGTGTTACCATGTACATTTGTTTTCCATGTAGTCCCACCTCTCTTTGTGTGCATCTATTAATTGGTTTTTCTACTCCCTTGAAAGGGTTTTTCTGTTCCTGGCAGGCTGCATAATTCTCTGAGACATATCATATGCATACATAAGAGCTATACATTATACATCTCAACTACCTGGTTTGAATTATGCCAGCTCAGAGTGGGCCTCTTAGATGAAAAGAAAGTGGCTTGCTTTCAAGCTAAAAACCTATTTCCAGCTCTCTATTTGTAATGGATGTTTCTGCTCCCATCCTTTTATCCAAACAAAAAACACCACAAAGGGAAAACTTGGTTTAGACATATTTATCAAAGGGGAGCACTTGAGTTATTTCAATTACTATTTCTGTGCATTGTACCCTGTATCTTCTAAGATATCCAGGAAAACCATCCTTCTTCAAAAAGCTAATTACCAGTTAGCCACTCGATCATTTTTCATACTCATGAGCCGCATATTCCCGTCTTTTTATAGCAGTGTGTTCAGCAGAGGAGTGCCTTCCCCTTGGAGGGTCCAGAGGCTATTGTCACCAATCTCAGGAATCGCATATCCTTTGGTCCCATGGTGAAAGAAGTGAAGAATTCTACCTTCCCAGAGGAGATAGGTAATTATTAGCTGTGCCTTAAAACAAAATATGATCAATCTGAGATAACGGAGCACGCACAGGAGATGCTGCCAGACAGGAAATGAGAGATGACCATGCCATTTATCTGTAGCATGTGAGGAATAGGACCTTGTTGCTAAGTGGCTGCGTGTTGTGTCTGTGTGTGTGTGTGTGTGTGTGTGTGTGTGTTTGTTTAGCTCTATGTGGGTTTATCACGGAAAGCTACTCAAACCTAACAAAGACATTTGCAACAGAGTGAGGGAGGGGCTGAAGTGGATTAAACACAGTGTTGTTGTCTACTGAAGGATAGTGTACATATAAAAAACGACTTTCATATCCTGTTTTTATTCTTCTGTTTGGGTTTCAGACCCAGCAGGCCTGGACCTCGTTCTGGTCATCCTCAGCCTGGTGGCTGGCTGCTCTGTTGTCACGGTGACGCTGCTGCTGGTGTGGCTGGCCTACCGTCGCAGGGCGGACTGGCTGCTCCAATCAGCGGCTCCACCACGAGCCTGCTGTGGCGGCGTTGGCTGTCTACGCACAGGAGGTGACTTGATCCTACCGTGACCAAGGAGGAACCACTGCCAATTACGCCGATCACGTCATCACAAAAATAGCGTCAGGCAATTGCATTAGTCAACAGACAGTGGAGCAGTCAATCATATTAACCATAGAGCAGGGGCGGCCAATCGTATCAGCTGGTGTAGACCAGACTAGACGATGAGGAGCAATCCAATTCACGCCTCCTTTCATAGGTGACACAGCTGCTGCAGTCAGATTTCACACTTAACCAGAAGCAGTCTATTATCATTCACTGAAGATAAACAGCATCCATAAATAGAAAAGCTGCTGTGATCGTTTTTTTTCTTTTTCCTCAGTGGCAACAAATCAATACCCTTAATATCCAGCTTTGAGATTGATAGGTGATTAATGCTGGTTTAATGTGATGTATGCATTTGGGGCTTGACACTTATATTGAGGCCCAGTAATAAATAGAGTAATTAGGGGGGGAAAAAGCTGTTATTGGGTTAGAAAAATCGTTGACGCAAATCTTGTTTTTCTTTTTAAATTTTCCAACAAAATGATACTTCATCATGTAACTTGTGGTAAAGGATGATGTGATATGGCAAGTAATCTAAAACGTTAAAACATTACCATTATCTTCTTTAAAAAAAAATGACATGTACCTGTATAGAAAGCCTGCAGAGAAAGTAACCCCTCCAGCAGTGTTGATCTGCCTACAGCGCTCAGGAGGAATTCTGAACCATTATCGATCAACTTGGCCTTTAATTTATGCTCTTAACTCCGACCTAAATGCTTAATCATTTTTGTGGACTAAATAATGGACAAAGCTGTATGATATTATTTCTTACATCACATATTCCTTTACACATACTAGAAGTGATCAATGATAAAATATAATTAATTAAGCAATGGATTAGCCAGAGAATTCATATTCGTATTCATTCATTCATGTTTTATCATAACAGATCACAACGGAGCTTTTCAAGTATTAGATGATGCATACGTTTTTAAATTTGCTAGTTTAGATGATACAAAGGGTTGGAACAATGCAGAAGTACGAAATATTAAATCAAATGCAATTTTTCCTCTTACAACTAACAGCTGGACTTGCTGCCTCTCCAATGACTAGATGATTCACAATGTCACTGCCCTCTGTCATGTATCTCACCAGTTTACCATTCTGTGGTAATATGTTTCTCACGCATACTGCATAAGATAAGCCTTTGATTAAAAAAGTTGGTAAATGCTCTGAGAGATGTACATGGATGGCTGCTCCTTTCTGTTAACACGAGAACCAATTAATCCTCCAGTGTGAAAACACACAGCCAACATGGTCTGAGCTTACTCTAGCATTTACCACAGTATGTAGCAAATTAGACTACACGTTCCTCTCAGTGCCCCCCACTGTTTAAATTTGTTTGGCTATGTTTAGTACTTTCTCTGCACACAGAATATGGATCACAGACACTGGAGTTAGGCTGATTATTTATCAGAGGACATGAGGGGCGATAGAAAAGCCTGTGGCTCTAGCCAGTCAGCTCACCCAGCGTGGCGGAGCCTGCTAATGTGATTGGCTGAGCTGTGAGGTGTTGGTTCCATCGATGAAGACAGACTTCTCCCCTCAGGTAGCCTATCAGGAATCTGATCACGAGCGCCTGGTCTTCATTGCAACATCAATCCATGGGTCTGTCCTAAATAATAGTGTGAGTTAGTGAAGCATGAAACTATGACTGTCAATGAGCGTTAAATTCATCTATTACCACGCCTGCATGCATAGAGAGAGGGAGTTGAGGGGTTGGGGGACGCTTGGGAGAACATTATGTTGCAAGGAATTAGCAATCAAATGAAAGAAATCTACAGAACACTGTCAAATGAAAACACTATTGACAGTAAAGATATATACAGATGACTGTGGCAGGTCTTATTGCGGCTGAGCAAGACCTGTGTAGAGAAAAGCAATCAAAAATCTCATGCTCTATTAATGATGATCCTTTTTCATGTTCTACTATTGGTTAGTCTACTCATGTCTTCTTTTCTCATTTCACCACAACAAGTCTTGACAGCACCACCATAATGATCCACAGTGCATTAGTGTGCTACAGAAGAATGAATCTGTAATTGTTTGAAGTCTCACAATAATGTGTTTACAGCATTCTCCGTTTGGGGTATCTGCAGCCTGATGACAACGGAGACATGTAACCCGTGGGACAAGTCTATATGCAAATCACCCCACAGGCGCACATCAGTTCCCCACCACGGCCCCGCGGGGAGAGACAGCAGATTTAAAAGAAGCAGAGAGGGGAAAATTGTATTGAAAAGGATTTATTAATAAAAATATTTAACAGTGTCTTAGAAATGAAAGGCTGAACAAAGAGACCGCTGGGAGCGTATAAGAAGAGGAGAAACCGCTGCAGAATCTGACCTGTGGGCGTTCTCTTATGAGACACATGGGCCAAAATCCAAATGAATCACACTGCCTTTTATATGAAAGCTACAGAGGAGAAAGACGGAGACAGACAGAAATGGACGGGTGCCCAACGAGGCTTTGTTTACAATTGTGAGCTTGTAGTGGAGATTTGGACCATGCTGCCAGGAGGAAACATACTCAATCTAAATGTGCGATCTGCTGGGAATGAAAAACCCCAAGGGAGATGCCCCTAATATTTATGTAACCACCAAATTTACTTGTGGCCCTCAGGAGCAATTTATTGTGTGTGTGTGTGTGCGTGTGTGTGTAAAAATGTCCTGTATGTGTACATATCCATGTCCATCTCTTTGTTCAAAGTCACAACAACACACTCTTCCATGTCCCCAGATAAATTTAGCCATAAAGGGGGGGTGAATGAAAGCATGATATAACTGACGAGCCCATAAACAGAACAGCAGGTGGAGAAAAAAAGGAGAAAATGGTGGAGGACATATTTATTTTCTCATCTTTCTGAATGAACTCACTATTACCCCAGTCTTCTCTCATAAGCCAGGTACTTTCAAACCTTTTCTCCGCAACAACACTCTTTGCTTTAATGAGGCAGAAAGGTGAAATCCACGATTTGGAGTCTAACAGAAAGCTAAAGTAGAAAGCAGCAAATCTAACACCATCAGCAAACCACAAACAAAGCAAGCAGCAATCTAAGCAAAATGTCTGCAAGTCAGACGCAGTAGACCCTGCGACATCAATCGAGACACTCAGAGTCAGCATGCTGCAATGGCAAATTTACAATTCAACTTTTTCAATTTGCAATTTACAATGCTCTACTTGACTTTATACCACCAGTTCCATCACACACACTCCAACTTGTGTGAGGGCCTCTCTCGTTTTGGCTGAGGCCCGAGGAAGCAGTCTTCCCGAGTCTAGAGAGACAGCTCCAGCTGAAAACAAAAGCCTCCACACACAAATAAGTACACAAGCTTATAATCTCTCTCTTTCTCTCTCTCTCTAGCTGTCTCTCTCTGTCTCTCCGTGTCTCGAATAGGGCTCTGAAATCCAGCCAGACTGACTGTGCAAGTATGAGAGAAATGAGGCCAAGCAATGGTTAGTGTCACAGAGGCATTACATGCACACAATGAAGGTATTAGCTTCTCTAACATTAAATCTCCAAGTCAATTCTGTTCTCTAAGACATTTTACCAACCTGACTTGGCATATATCTCTTTGGATAATACAGAAGTTAAAAAAAAAATGAGCTAAGAGTGTGATAGATTGTTTTGACATGTTTTGAGAATTTGCTTAAATTCCTAAACTTAATATGAAAATATACTATTCTCCTGTTTTTTGTGGAGTTGTTGCCACATCCAGACAATATTTGTTTCCTTTAGTTGTGTGATAATTGCCAAGTAATCCTAATGTGCATACTGCCCTACTTTAGAATACTATATTTAGACGACGTACCTTAGAATCACCTTTATATTACCTGTATTCACACAGACCAGCTGTCATCCTAATCAGGTAAACTTCTCTGACATTTCCAGCTGAAGTGCCCAAACCATCCACAGAGTGCGTTTATCTCCCACAGCAATCTGCAGAAATGAGCTGCTTGAGAATTTCACCACCAGCTCCACAAAACTGTTTCACTTGTAAAGAGACAAACTTTACAGCCTTTTGGAAGTCAAATCCTGCAAAATATTTAAGGCAGCGCTTCATAAATGTTGAGGTCATAACAAGCCTCGTCAATGCATGAGGTTATTTCAGTTTTAATCTTGCAAGACGGCAATGCACATTTAATATGTATCCTTATTTTTAATCCTTAAGGCAAGTTATATTACAGTCATTATTATTTACAGCACTGGCCTGGCTGGGGAGTGAAGGTTTAACACACACGAACACGCACACGCACACACACACACACACACACACTAACAGGGCCAACAGTTGGAGACTGTTGAGCACCTCCACTGGAGCAGCTGGGGGTTAAGTGCCTTGTTAAAGGGCACTTTGATAGTAGTAAATGGTTCATTAAGCAGTTCATTTATATAGAAACACAAATTACATCGGTCATATCTATCAGTGTGCAACTCTGCTGTATTGTGATTGATAGTCTGTTGATGCCATATTGACACACTTTTGTCCAATTGCTTAGTTTTGTATTCAGATGGTCATAAATCATTCCTGGAATGAGGGGCAAGATAGAGAAGAGCATATGTCCGGGCTGGAAGCTAGGTCAGCAGTCTTGGCAGCCAGTTAGAAACCGGCTCAGTGACATTGCAATGCAAACAAGTTCTGTGCCGCAGCTCCTCCCATATATCAACAGTCTAGTTCTGTGAGACTCCACCTGCCTTTCACCCAGCCAGTTACCATTGACTTGAATGTGTATGTACGTTCTACAACTTGCATATCTATGATATCACTTCTTTTTCCTTTCCCTGTGTGAGACACTTTGGGACGGAGAGCTTCTCCGGCGCTATTAATCGCTGTTGCTCTGAAGGATAATCCCTGTTAGTGCGTGGGATTAGAGAGAAAGTGTGTGTGTGTGTGGCTTGTGTCAGGGAGGATCATTGTTCTCATGGATTGTCTTGACGGAGCCCCTGGGAAGTTCAGGAACTTCAGGAAGGATGACTTTGAGGCTGACTGGATTAAGGTGACGGAATGCAGATTTGGCCAGGTGTACCAAGTCAAGCTGAAGCTCTGGCGGGAAAAATGTGCCCTGAAAAACTTTGACACAAGCCTGTGTGAAAACAGCTTTTACAGGTGGGGCTTAATTCATGAAAGCTATGACATAAAGTACCTATTGCCCTGCTACTGTCACATACTGAGATTTTAGCTGTCCGAATCCACAGCAATGCCATATTGGCTTAATATTTACTTACTGAACTTCACAAAATTGCTGTGGTTTCGTTCGTCTTTGCAGTTAGTGGTATTAGATTTTGGACATCAGAGTGTTTCCAATGGTCAAAGTTCAAAACGCCTATTCAACGCAGCCCCTGACTGAGCATTATCTTTGTTTTCACAGCAGAATGATAGACGAGGCGCCCAAGATAGCCAAAGTGAAATTCAAGTACATCGTGTCCATCTACGGACTGTGCAGCGAAGCGAGTGCCATGGTGATGGAATACATGAATAATGGATCGCTGGACAATCTCCTAGCCAGTCACACGTTGATGTGGCCCAAGAAGTTCCAGATGATTCATGAGGCCACCATGGGCATGAATTTCCTCCACAGCATGAAACCCCCGCTGCTCCATCTGAACCTCAAGACATCCAACATCCTACTGGACGATCACCTTCATGTCAAAGTGAGCGAAACTGAGTGAACATAATGAGCCTTTACTAAGGATCTCTTGACAGTTCCAATTAGCTGGAAACAATTTGATTTTTTTTTTGTTTTCATTCTAATGAGCTGTGCAGGGTAATGCATGCTAATTATGGACTCTCCTATATTCTGATGCAACTTTCTCTCTCCAAAGATTTCCGATTTTGGTTTAATCCAATGGGAAGAGGGTTTGAACAAGAAGAAGTTCATGGAGCATCTGACGGCAAGAGGGAACATAAGTTACATTCCTCCGGAGACGTTCACCCAGTGCCCCGAGCCTCCAGGAACTACATTTGATGTTTACAGGTGAGTTGCCAAGGGCATATTCCAACATTGCACCATCAAGTTTTACCTCATTTTTTCTCATATTCAGTCCGCAATTCACACACCCACCTTCCTTAACCTTGCTCTATATCTTTTTTTTCTCACTCCGTCACAAGAACTCTTACACATACATACATTCTCACTTTATTTTTTTCCCATTCACCTCTCACTCCCTCTTTCTCTGCCCTTTGTATTCGCTCGTCTTCTTTTAAATCTTGAAAAAAAAAAGATAAGTTTCTCACCGGTGATTTTCATGAATAATTCTTTCAAAGTCCTTGATCTTAAAGCGGGGGTTACCAGGAATTTCTTTGTGGATGTCATTGAATGGAGCATACACAGAAAGAAGAAATTAGGATTAAAGTGCTTCTGTCTGCTCTGATCTATAGCTTTGCAGTTGTGATGTGGGAGATTCTGACACAGCAGAAACCTTATCCAGGTAGGAAATACTGCATTCATAACACTTCACGTCTTCGCAAGGTGTTTGGCAAAGGTCGTAAAATACACTTATGATGTGGTCACTTATAAATAAATACAATAATATAATGGTGAAGCCACTTTTCAATCATATTATTTAGTACAGTAGTACAGGAAGTCTTTCTAGAAGTGAAATACAATAGTGCGCTGATTACCATACAGCCATTCCATTCATACCATACCATTCATTCATTCAATCATTTGCTCTTGCCACTTAATCCTTTTTAGGGTTTCAGGGTGAACAAAACCAACTTGAACAAAGAGCGTGGGCTTCGTGAAATGAGCATGATGTCTTAAAATGCAAATATGTGTTCTGTGCATGAAAAGTGAGACAAATATGTTTCCCCAGAACAAAAGCAAAAGAGCAAAAGAAATGTGAAGGAGACGTCTAGAAACAGACAGTGGTTTGACATTGAAATAGAGTGGTGAAAAGTAAGGGGGTGGTGGTTGGGATAGTGGATAGGCATATACAGTACATTTCCCTTCAACTCCAGCGACCCAGGTTCAGTTCCCAACTCTTGTGAAGAAGTTTTCCTCTGTGAGTGAAGCTTTAATTTTTTAGCAAAAGTTTTTCTTATTTAACCATGACCAAATCCTTACCTTAACCTTAACCAAAGTTTTAGTTGCCTAACCTTAACCATAACCTTATAGCCAAAGTTGTTTTACTTGCCTAAATGTAATAATTAGCTAACCTATTCACATGTGGAACAGGTGAAAGTGGCGTGTCCAATTCATGCCATTGTCACATAATCCAATTTGTGGTAGAGGAACATAATATTGACATAATTATTGAACTTTTTATTGAAAGGATAAACCCCTTGAGATGAAATATGTAATTTTCAAGGAGGTCCTTGAAACACAAATATATGACAATGTTACACACTAGGCATATCATTTGTGTCCATAACATGTAATCTGCTTTTCAGAGTACATGCTAATTTCCCGAAATTTTCTGAGCCTGTGTTGGAACAAATGTCCGCCCACTCTGCAGCTGTGGTGTTTCTCTGCACTCGTTGTTCTATACTGAACCTCTTGCCTGCCTCTGTTTTGTGGACCCAGGCAGCAGTGTGACCACGGTGCTGATACAGGTGTCGCATGGTAAGAGGCCCAGTGTAGAGATGATGCCTGACCACAAGCCTCGCGAGTGTGACCAGATGATCCGCATCATGGAGCAATGCTGGGACCAGGATCACAGGAAGAGGCCGCAGTTCTCAGGTGCTCTATTATTAGTCCTCATATAAAACAATATGACTAGATAACACTTCTACCAAGGCAAAAATGTGCAGAAGTCTTTAGCCTTTAATGTATAAATACATGAAGTGTAGCGCAGATGTTCCAGGTGTTGCAGGTACTGGTTTTCTAGGACTTTTGGCAGAATTTACACACTCACGCACATGCAGCACGCAAAAAACCGCCCTCTTCTTGAGTCTCAGTTTCTAATTATCAAGTCCGCGGTCAACAAGCTGTCACCTGCTCAGTGTCACACTATGGAGAGAGAACACATTTTGTTCCATCTAATGCCTCTCCTGAGCGAAATACTTCAATTCAAGAGAGATTTAATAATTTACACAAGAGGCAGCAGGTCACTTTTAGTTAGACAAGCAATTACTGTATGGCTCGAAAAGTCATGTTAATGAATACAAATTAGTGTTATGTTTATTCATACACAGTAACTACTCCAATTTGAAATGTTCAAAAAAATAATTATTATAGCTATTATTACCATATCTGTGGGATAATTTAACTGTAATTTATGCGTGAAAGATCATTCTCATTAGTGATGCAATTAAGAAATTATCTTTCTGGGAATTTAGACTTGTACTCTTCAGAGATTAGGATTATGCATATGACCTCAGGACTACTGTAACTGAGTAAGTTTTGTCACACTAAAGACTGAACTTTTAAGATTTCATTCTCATACAGGGGTAATTATTGATTTTCACTGCATTTCTTTTATTACATAAATTCAGGCGAACAGCGCTTGCCTATTGTTCTTTTTGCAGACACTGTGAGGAAAACAGAGACTCTGAGTGAAGTCCTGAAGATCCCAGGAGCAATCCAACCTGACCGAGGACAGAAACCAGACTACCCCTGGCTGGTTTCTCCTACACAGAAAGTTAGTTCTGCTTGCTACTTTAAAAATATTGCATATTACCATCTGTTACCGTCACTTTTGCTGTAATCAGCAGGTCAGGTTAATGCTAATACAAGGAAATGCGTTGGAGAAAGCAGCATAATTTACAGAACACAAAAAGAAAGTACAAAATGTATCCTCTGGCATCTATCTTTCTATCTCTCTGTTTCACTCAGTCAACACAGCTAAATACTATTGCTACTGCGCAGTAAAGTGATTTGCAAAATGCCTATACTTACAGCTTGATTGATAAGTGTGATTATTAACCACTTATGTTGATTGATGTCACAGCTATTAACTTTTGTAGCATTTCTTTCTTTTCTAATTTAGATTGCTTTGCCTGAGATGCCTGACCTTCCCTCAGGTAAGCACAGAGAGAGATGGGAAATCATGTTCATTGCAGTACAAAGCCTGGAGGGCTGACATTTAAAAAGTGCTATTTACAGTGCTATCACATTTTTAATCGGGTACTGAAAAGAACAGTCAACTACTCAGAGAGAAAAGGAGAGAATGAAAGCTGCAACGTTAATTCAGACTCTCAGATCCATTTACTCTGAAATGTTGAATAGATGAATAGATTCACAGTGCATTTATTGATCCACTCCACTGCCAGTCAAGATTAATTCAATTAAATAGTATAGGTACATTGGGCCAAACGTTCATGCAATCCCACTGATCCCTGATAAGATTCAGACACATCCCACAAGGTAAAAACTTCACACCCACAGCTGATATTGATTGAGTTTCAAAGCAAGAAGAAAAGCTTGATTTCCTGCCATTATAAAACAGAAGCACATTACAGTGTTCCATAGTGAAATGTGAAAAAGTGGACTCAACTTGATTAAAGCAAAAATGGAAATCTGGCAATTGCATTGGTTTGAAATTTAATCCAGGCATGTCTGTACTGGCTGTACTAAGTGTTTGCACCATTTCTGCAGATGTTTTCTCAAATCATTTTCCTTTCATTTCACAGATGACCAGCACGGCCGCGACGGCATTCTCTCTCTCCTGTCAAAGAAGGACTTTCACAGTTTCAGACAGTCGGTGAAAAGAGAACATATATCCCTGCTCTTTTCAGATAAAAATAGTCTCCTCCACTACACCGTAGCCAGCGGCGATGCAGAGAGTGTCCAGAGTGTCCTGAGTCTGGGTGCTGAGGTCAACTGTCCTAGTGCCAGAGGTTACACTCCTCTCATTATTGCTGTTCTGCACAGGTCTGTATAAAGAAACGTTATTGGTGCTCTGCTGGCTGTTTTGATGGGTAGAATGCCTAGCAGTTCTTGTAAGGTTAACCAAAAACACTCCTGTCCTTGGATGAGCAATAGCATTATAACAGCAACAGCCTTACAATATCCTTTATCTATTTGGATCTGTTCAGCCCTTTTGTCTCAAACTTTCAAGTGTTTCAATGGGCTCACCTTCTCTACTCAAAGTTAAAACTTAAAAACTTCAAGGAATACAGTACACTAAGAATGAACTTCCTCTCTACAGGCTTCATGACATCATTTCTTTGCTGCTGGAGCATGGGGCAGCTGCCACCCAGGGAGATGAGGACCAGTGGACACCGCTCCATTTTGCTGCTCAGAATGGCGATGACAGGACCGTCCGACTCCTGCTGGACAAAGGAGCGGTGGCAGATGCGAGAGAAAAAGCCGGTTGGATGCCCCTCCACCTGGCCTGCCAGAACGGCCACGAGACGGTGGTCCGACTGCTGCTGTCTCGGCTGTCAGAGGAGGCGGTTGGGGAGCGGGAGGAGGCGCAGGGGAGGACGCCGCTCCACCTAGCCTGCGCCTATGGGCATCTCAGCATTGCCAAGCTCCTCCTCTCTCAGGGGGCGGACCCCAACACCACCAACCGCTCTCTCTCCACCGCGCTGCACTTATCCGCCGAGGAAGGCCACAACAGAGTAGTGAGGACACTGGTGAAGAGCGGGGCGCGTATCGACAGCGTGGACAGCAGAGGCTACACTCCGCTACACCTGGCTGCTCTGAAGGGCCACACAGGCATCTGCAGGCAGCTGTTGTCAAACGGGGCCAGCCCAGATCCCAGGACCCTCCAAGGCTGGACGCCCATGCACTTGGCTGCCGTCAGGGGCCACGAGGCCACCGTGCTCCAGCTGGAGAGCCAGGGTGGCTGCGTGAATGCTAGGGGTGAGAATGGATGGACTCCCCTCCACCTAGCCTGCCACCAGAGCCAGCAGGAGGCGGTAGCTAAACTCCTGGCAGCCCAAGCTGACCCAAACGTGACAGAGGACAGCGGGGGCTGGACGCCGCTGCACCTAGCGTGTAACAGTGTCAACTTCCCAAGTGTCCTCCAGCTGATCTCACATCATGCAGATGTCAATGCAGTAAACTGGGGCAAGGCCACACCTTTACACCTGGCTGCCCAGCATGGCTGTGTGCCAATCGTAAAGGCCCTACTCCTGAATGGGGCGGACGGGACGCTGCTGGACTCATCTGGATCCACGGCTCTCAATGTGGCCCAGAGGTGTGAAAGAGGGGAAGTGGTGGAGCTACTGGAGAAGGAATGCTGACCATGACTCCATGTGGAGACAGGAATATGAAATAGAAACATTACAGTACAATGAAAACAACAATGAACATACCTCTTATAATGTATTCTTTTGTTAAGACTAGAGCTAGACATTAGAGTTTTATAAACTGTGCATTTTGGAGAAGTTAAAATAGCACAAAGAGTATTTGCACCAATTTTATCTGTCTAGTACAGTTCCTCAACAGAGATTTTTGATTTTTGCTGCAAAGTAACAACAAAATTCTGCCTTGTATTTTTATATATTTTTATATAAATATATATATATATTTTATATATATATTTTTTTAAAACCTGATGCCAAATCAGCTATTTATATTGATAATAATACCTATGAAGTCTGCAAAATCCTAGAGGGACTTGGACAGTTGGAAATGGCAGCGAGCCAAGACATGGGGTTAGTGTCAGGTGAAGCACATTACAGTGGGAAAGCATATATTGATTCTTCTCTTTGAGCTATCTTGCCTCCTATGTTTGTTTTCCTGGATAATGGAACTAATGCTGCTGCCAAGTATGGATAAATATATGTAAATATAAATTACTTGCTTTCATAATGACTTATAGAGGTGTTATTTTAATTAAAGGAGAAATGTGTCACTTGTCAAACTATGAATGTATTATGTGTTTATTAACCTGATAATGATACTGATGAAAAAGGTAGTGGGTCACTGTTATTGGTATTATTTAAATATCATTATTGAACCTTTCAAACATATAAATGCATGTATGTGTTATGACATGGCAAAAGTGATGATAGAAGATAAGTTTGATTATCATTCATTCCCTACCAATTGAGGAAAGGACCGCCCAGCTTGTGCCTCATTTACCATGGTGATGCCTATTTGAATTCAATTGAAATGTATGGATTCTTGAGTTATATTGACCTGCACATTTTTATTGTCCTGTGGCCTATTTAGGGATGATTATGAAGCTAGCAATGTGTATGCTGACTTTTGTGACATTTGTCTCTGTCCTCATCAAAGTGAACATAGAAGACATGTTTCTTTCTTTTTGTGGCAGTGACATATTAGGCTGATGTACAAAGAACTAGTGTTCTGGTAGTTTGAAAAGCAACTGTGACACTATCAAAAGAGGCTCCCTGAGAGAGGGCTGTGTATTTCATGTTGGAGTATGATTTATAGTTGAAAGTGTCCCTTTTACTGCAGCAAAGCTCATTTGAAGTCTTTGAACCCTTCACTGGCTTAAAAATTGGAAGTGAACTATACTTGTGTGATTGCTATCTAAACAGTCTGATGACAGCTTAACAGTTAGGAATGCCACGCATTTGTGGCATTCACTTAGATTTCCTCTTTATGACAGATAGCTAACCTGTCTGACAGCGTTTTTTTCTCCTACTAGGCTACTAACATTCACATGATCTTTTCTTCCTGATACTGGTGTGTTCCCCTCCTGAAAATTTCTGGTTGTAATAAACAGGTGTCATGTATGTAAAACACCTCTGGGTACGAAAATTAATGGTTTGTGTGCAACCATAACGTTGTTCTGATTGGCAATTCCTGCAAAATTAAACTAAATCTCCCAGCAGCATCTAATCAGGGCCACCTAAATCAATGGTGCTGCCCCAACCTTTTTACACACACGGTGGCACATCGGACACCTTCTATCAGCCAATAATTGGGTTTGCAGGAGCCTAACCTAATTTAATTTTGAAACAGGGAGACAAGCAGGAAGAGGATAATGTCATGCAAGTTGCTGCTGCTACAAACACAAAGAGCTCAGGAAAGTAAGAAGGCAGCTGCATCAACAATTTTTTTTTTTTTTTTCTTCTTTAATTTCTGTAACAGAAAGTTAATGGAAAATTGTGTGTATTTAACATCTAATGTATGTATATAATATGTAATATCTAAATAAAACAACTTACTTGAGTGTCATATTTTCCCAGTATTTTTCGCCATACAATTATTTCATTTACATATTTTCATATTTTCAAGACAATAAATCACTGTTCTCTGATCCCATTCAAACTCAATATGTGTTTTTCTGCAAAGTGCCCTTTTAACTCTCATGCTTGTCCTTTTACCTGGTTTCGTAATCCCCTCTTGTAGAATTCTTTTAAACTAAATAAACAGGAAACTTGCCTTCCAAGTTGCCTGGTGGCCTTCTCTTCGATTGAACTAAATTACTGTAGTTCAGAATAATTCAATAAAAAATACAACCCAGAATTTAGCCTCGTGGAATGGTGCCGGTGCCGGCAGAATTTGCACTTGCACAAATTAAACAGACATAATAGTGCTGCATTCAACAGCTTAAAAAGGCTCTGTTGTTAAACTCAAAATAACTTTACATACCTAACTGTAACTTTTTAATTAACAGTTCAGATCGTGGGAGTTTTTGGTGGCTGTGCATGAAATGGCAAATTATTACTGTCTGATTTTACATAAACTTCTATACACTGTTCAGACTGTCTGTGTCTACCCAAGTTTGAGAGTTTTGTCAATTGCATAGGCATTGTTTTATTTGCATGAAAATGAAAAAAACATGTTATGTTGTCCAAGCTACATGTTGCAGGATGTCACACGATGCAACCTTGATACACTGTTAAGAAAGACAAAGTCTGTTTGACATTCACAGTTTCCATCTCCATGATACAATGTAATCTAGCTATTAAGCTCCTCAGAGGAGAGCCATTACATGTTCTCTGCAGAGCCCCTCTTAACTGGCAGGGTTAAACTCTCCACTGAGCCGTGGCCTGTGGTGTTAAGCAGCTGCAATCATGACTAATGCAGCTGGGTCTTTTGACCCAGGTGTGCCGCCTCAGCAGGGCCAAGCAGGCATCTAGGCAGGCATCTCTGGCCCTTGCCAGGATAATTGATTGAGTGATCTATCATGTCTCCAGGGGGATGATTTTTTCCAGAGTGATGATGTGGAAAACATTTCTCGCCCCTGTCATCTCTTAGCGACCTCTCACTCTGCAATATGACGGTGGAAAAACAGCCTTAGTCGGTCTCGTCAAATCCCCAAGGTTGTTGCTTGCTGCCGTGCAAGTGACTGCTCTTTTTTACCAGAGAGCTTTTTGGTTAGTTTTGAGCCTGTAAATTCGTTTTTCACCATACTAACCCTTTGAATAAGCACATAAAGAAACACAATACATATCCATTTTTATAAAGGTTAGTCTTTGTTGTCTTACACATTCTCCAAATAGTGATCTATTCCTATAATGCATATCATCTAGAGATAAAACATGAACATCAAAGAAGCCCTTCATTTTAGTATTACTCAACAGCTGCTATTGAATGGCCTTGTTTTCTCCAGCATATTCTTATTCTTCTCTGTGTCTCCTGTTTCCTTTCCTTGGTGTTGTCATTGCACGCTGTTCTGAGATGATTAATGGTGAATCTCACTGCTATCTTTCAAGCCCAGAGCAGAAACCCCTACTCAATACCTACACTTCATGAATACCCTATACATTCTGTAACAACAACATCCCACACTGGAGAGGATTGCATGTCCCATAGCTGCTACAACAAATACACCCGTAATCACAATGTCTCTCTCTCTCTTAATTCTATGCCTCTTTACATCCTGCTCATCTTTCTCTCTCCTCTTTTACGGTAACACTTTACAATAAGGGTACATTAATTAAGGGTTTTTCCATCACTGAATTTTATTCAAAACATATTTTTTTGCTATTTCTCCTGCAAAGTTGATCGAATCTCAATGCAATTTCTCACACACATCACATTATGCATCATAATCACACAAAATTTGAGGTTTGATGCATTCTCAAGCTTGATGACGAAGACGCAAACAGGAAATGAGGCAAAATTCGTAAATGCTTGATGCTAGAGCAACCAAACGTCACATATGTTTGGGATGGGTACCGAAGAGCGTGAGACATTTGGTCACGCTCCATGGCAGGCAAACCTTGCAATGAGAGCTATTTTTTTTATTTCTACTACAAAGTTGACTGTCTCCTCCAAATCTTACACACAGCATGACTGAGCTGCCGACATCATGCCCACTTCACAGAGTTTTGATACTTGTAACTGTTTGGCCTCGACACATGAACAATGATGACTAGGATGCTCAAACAGGAGGAAGGCATAATGCCTAAATGCTTCATGCAAGAATAATAATAATAATGTTACAAATCTCCTCCACTACTCATGCAAAAAACAAAACAAAACAAAACAAAACAAAAAAACAATAATCAGCCAGATGGAGGCACTATAACAAGCAACTTTACATATTTACAATAATTCCTTCATAGGTGTAATTGTCCCCCCCAATAAAATTGATGATTCACATGCGCTGTCTTTTGCACGCGCAAGTCCATTATTTTCAATGTGGCCACACTGCAGATGTGCTGAAAAGCGACAGCGTGACGGTCGCGGTGCGCATGCGTTGCGAGGCGCGACCATGGCGTCCTGAGATAAAAATATCTAAACTTTTTGGAACACCGCAAGCGCACCACATATCACATAGCCTGAAAGCCTGAAATAAGCCTTGAATCGCTCACCATCCAAACGAAGGTCCAGGATCTACCAGAGACATTCTCCATACTCTTGTATTTTTGCTAAATTCTATACAGCCGATGCACAGCATCCTGGTGCTCGTCCAAATTCATGCGGAACATTCACTATCAAAACCACGTCATCAATCACCAAGCATGCCAATCATATCCCAACCTCATCCCAAACTGGACTCTCATAATGTAATAAAAGATATCTTAAATTAGCATTTCGACTGGTCATAATAAATGAGAAATATCTTAAACTAGAATTTTGACAGTTCATAATGTAATTAGAGATATCTTAAATTAGCATTTTGACAGGTCATAATGTAATTAGAGATATCTTAAATTAGCATTTCGACTGGTCATTATGTAATGAGAGATATCTTAAATGCTAATTTACAATATCTCTCATTACATTATGACTAGCCAAAATGCTACTTTAAGATATTTCAGATATCTGTAATGAGAACTACTGGAACTACCACTACTAGGCCTGTACTGCTGCAGCAGCTGTAGTAGTAGCGGCAGCAGCAGCAGTGTTGTTGCTTGCCACTACTGACTAGCTACCACCTGGCTTAACGGTACTGCTGCAGCAGAAGCACCACCACATTCCCTGGAGCCCCTGGTAAAGCTCTTACTGTGGACTTTGACAGCCCTATAAACCCTATAACCCTATAAGATAAGATAGAACTTGATTAATCCCCTTAGGGAAATTCAGGGAAGCTTGCCTTCCCACTGGGGAATTGAAACAAGGGCTGCGATCGAATAGTCAAAAAAATACGTCCTAACTCCTATTCCTAACCACTTTTCCTTGACCTCGTTGGAAAACGTCATGAGGTCAAGGAAAGATGTGAAGGAGAATTCATAAGGACTTAAGAAAAGACAACCGCAGTGCTAAGAGAATCCGACTGCACTTACACTAGGCTACGTAATTATGCGACGGCGGATGTTAATGACGTGGGTCTGCCGTGTGAAACTACAATGTTCTGAAGATGGACTACTAAAGGCGCATCTTACTAGATACTTCGCCCCGTGCGTTCTTACCGTGTTGTTTCATGCAGGCTATATAAACGTGGACAACCCAGTGAAAAATATTGCTTCATCACCAAGGTTGGAATTGAAATAAAAAAGGAATATAGGCTACCAGTCACAAAAGTGAAACGGGTTAGGGGTTGTCACATTGAGAATGGTTGCTCACGCTCAGCCTCCTGTCCACTCATATTTATCGACACCTTGAAATGTTGACTTGATTGTGCTTTGAAGTTGTTATGGCTGATACAGGCCTCTATTAAGGCAAGGGTTTCAGCATCTGTGACTGAAGTCAAATTAATTAATGATATTCCTAAAGGCTGGCAATACAACAACGCTCAGAATGAAGAAATAACTAATGCAAACTGAGCATAGGTTATGCTACAACGTTAACTTCACTTTGATCATTTTACAACAGCAGCGTAACGTTCATAGTTCGCCTCTATGGGTTTAACATATGTTGACAGTTCAAAACATATAAGCATATTAGCAAGTTATGGCATAAGATGGAACATGCTTAATAAGCAACGGTAACTTGCATGATGATCTGCGTCCCTTGTCGGTCATGATCGTTTGTTTTCGTGAACGGCCGAATGGCGCGTCGTTGCTGCCGCAAAGAATTGTGGGATGGCATTATCTCCTTTCCTTTCGTAAAGGATGATCCAGTGTATCCTATGCTAAAGGAGCTAAGTAAGGAAGCATTGAAGCACCTTTCCTTAGCATGTAGAGAATTCGAACAGCTCTTATCATGGCTGCCACTTAGGTACTTCCGGGTCATTTCACTCAGTTAGGAACCTTCCTAAGCAAAAAAGACTATTCGACCGCAGCCCCGGTCTCCTGCGTGACAGGCAGGGATACTAGCCACTATACTAACGTGGAGCACAAACTGTTTGGACTGGCTGGCAGGCTTACTTCAGCGGCAGGCGAACCGTGTCTCTTCGTACCAACCACCAGCTCTTCAACGAACCACGTTCGCTAGCCGCCGCGCCACCTGTTTCAAACTATCAAAATTAACTAGAAAAAAAAAACTTCAAAAAAAGCCTGCACGAGAGATGCGAGAGACACCACCAATCTGTTGCTCCTGCTCCATCTCTTGGTGTCTCGTGCTGGTTTTGACAGGATTGCGATCATTTGAAGGCTTGTTTTCACAGGGTCCTCATTTCTCTCAGAAACACATTTCAGTGAACTATTAACTTAATATAAGAGAAAGTTTCCAAACACGCCCATCAAGCGTCCAATAGCTACTGGTCTGAAATGAGCACCATGTAAAAAGGTTCCCAAAAAAAGCCTCTTGACGCAGTCCAAGCAACAGCTGTACCAGCACCCAGGGGAGTTCATACCTTACTGAGTAAGGTATGAAGCTCAAAACCTCCAGCAAGGCTTTTTATGCCCTGAGCTGCTGTGACCAAACACTCAGAATTCTGATTGTGATGTCATCAGTGCAGCTGAGACAGGCTCTGATTGGTAGAGCAGAGTCCAGCTCCACCCAATGATGTCATAAGCGGTTAGAATGGTGAAGCAAAGCCGTGTTCTGATTGGTGGAGGAGAAACAGCAGGCCAAGCCGCCGATTGAATGCCAAAAGTGAGTTTGGATTATTTGATATTATATTTAGCCTATTATGTAGAACATTATCTCTATTTGGAGCAGGCTTGTAGATGCATGCATTTACAAGTCAAACTTTTCAAGACTAATGTATGTAAAATAAGTCTAAATTGTGCAATTGTGCAATGTGCAATTGAATGTCACACGTCAATTCTTAGGTGTGTGTGTGTGTGTTTGATATGTTGATATGCCTAAATGTTGTCTAACAGCCTTGAAGCATAAACATGAACCCCCCCCCCCCCGAAAAAAAAAACAAAACCCAGATGTCTCACATATAGGCAAAAAAAACAAAAAACAACTTCCACTTCCACCTATAGTGTGAAAAGTGTCAGACCACTGTGCTCCTTAGTGCCACCATCAGATCAACTTTGCAACAACACTTGTTTTGTTTTTTTTATCTGTCCTGCGAAGTTGACTTAATCTCAACCAAATTTTACACACATATTGTATACCAATTGCCTGCATCATGGCTACTCCAGAGAATTTTGATACAAGTAACCATTTGGCCAACACACGCAAATGAAGTTTACAGCGAAGATTCGCAAACCTAATAATTGAATGCTAGAGCAATCAAACTTCACTTACATATTTGCGAAGGGATTCTATAGTGTATCCGATCACATTTGGTCATCATTTATAATGTTACTGTGAGGACAAATTGGCAATTTTGCAAATTGTGATATCTCAGGCATTCGTGTGTGTTTGGCCCATGGGCTTGGACCCCACTAATGGCCATTTGCGGCTACATTTGTTGTTTCCTGCTGTTATCTATGAAGGCTGGCATAGACTGGAAGAAAATTTGCATCATTTACTCATTCCCCATCTATTATAACACATTGTTTTTTTAGAAGCAATTGGCTGCACAGGCTAGCATGCGCTAAGGTTCATTTACTATGAAATGATCTCATAGCATATCTTGTCACAGGCTGAATAAGTGAAGCAATCAAAGCTTCTGTCAGAGATGGTAATGGAGCACTCCCACTGAGGTGAGCTGAAAAATCTCATTCTCACTCTCCTCAAAAGCAAGTGCAGCAGAGCATTTTTGAAGTTAATAAAAGATCAAAATTTCCACATGCTGCTGGACGGAAGGGACTAGAGAGGTTCTCTGCCTCTCACAGCAGGTTTCAAACACATTTGTAACAGCAGGTAGAATTTCAGAGTCCTTAACAACTCAGCCCAGCACACTACACACAGAGGAGGGACTAATGCCTCTATTGTGTTGTAGTCTTTGTTAGTCTAGGCACACCAGAAAAAGAACACTGTTTATTAGTAAGCTTACAAAAAAATGAATGATGTGTTGTAAATATTTGAACTATTTGGCTTGCACAAGTATCATTTGAAATACATAAATAATTGGAGGCTTTTTTTCAAGACTGTAATATGCAATTGTGGGGCTGTTTAATTATTAACTAGACTCAACTGCTCATGACTCATGACTCATGAGTAGCGAGTTCACTTTTAATGTGACAATTCAGGAGGTGGATTTTCTGTAAAAGTTTAAAAAATGAAAAACTTTGTTTTTTTAAAAGGTTTCATACGCCCAATGGTGAATAGAATGTTTTGGAATCAATGCTCTATCATAAACAGTAGTTTCACTTTACATTTTGACTGAAATGAAGGTGACATGAACTCAGTGCGGATGAGTACTGTCTTACTGTATGTGTCTGACATAGAGACTGAAAACTATTCAAGGAAATGATGTTGGACAGTTCAGTTTGGATTTGTAAGCATGAGCACTTCTCCCAAAATTAGAAATAAAACAGCCAAGACTCTCATGATCAAGTCATCAAGAAACACATCTTGGATCTTATGCTTCAATAGGAGACTGTTTTAGTGGACACATGGGTACATAGGGATATGGGCATATTCTGTACTCATAACTTAAAAACTACAGTGAAATAAATCTTAGTTAGCTGTAAAAGGTCAAACTAGCTTTACTATTTACATGCGACAGTGAACACTATAATTAAATCACATTTTTGTTTTACTCTGTGGTGGATGCAAATATTTAAACTCTTATTCAGGGATGAAATAGAAACTTGTAATTATACCCCCTGGCTACACTTATCCAACACTATATAAGTGACTTTTTTTGTTCCCCACACAACTTACATCACTAGTCTGACTGACATGAAAATTGCTACACATAATGCAGCTATCCTTACAAATTACACTGATTGACCTAATGAGGGCACTAAAGGTCAAAATGTTTAACTCAAATGTGATATCTCAGACACCACTGGTCCAAATTTGATGAAACTTGGAGTAATGATGCATTTGGCACTGTGTTCTGCTGTTTTAAAAATAATGGCACTGATTGGCCTGATGGGGGCGCTATGAAAAAGTTGTTTCTCTTCTTTTTTTCTCTAAATGGCTTTTTTTTTTTGCAAGGACGTTTTCTGAGGCTTTTCTGGCATCACTTTGCACAACACTGCCTCTGATGTTCCTCTACAAATTACAGAGGAATTAATTCATCTTTTCAACATCTGCTGCTCTAATATCCTTGACATTATTGCAGCTTACAAAATTAAAATAGTCTACACTTAAAGCCTTGCCCTAGCCAAATGAGCACACTCATTGGCTTAGAGACAATGCTGTAAGGCCAAGCACAATTGGAAGGCCACCAAGCAGCAAGTCTCCTTTCAGATTTTAAGACTTAATTCAGTCTTGTAAGAAAGCAGTTATGGATATGAGAGCGACCTTCTTCTCAGACATGATATTTAAGAACTACCGTAACAACGTTATTTTCAGTGTTATTAATTCTGTTGTTGCCTCCTCTAGATACCCTTTAGACTCTAAAGGGTATCACATTGTGCAGGAGACGTGAGATGTGAGACATTTTTCACTAAAAACGTGGAAGATATAAGGTCGAATATCCCATCCCGTCCTGGACCTGTCTACTATCCAAGTTCATTCTGCGGCATTGAGCGTATCTTACTTGAACTCCTGGAGGAGACTATCTCTAACATGAAGTCTTCCATCTGCCCTCTTGATATTATTAATGCCTAACTGCTCAAAGACGTTTTTAACACTGTAGGCCCTACTAGCATTTATTGTTAACAGCTATCTGACTTCTGGAATTTTCCCATCTGGTTTTAAGCATGCCACGGTTCAACCAATACTTCAGAAACTTAATTTTAGACCTATTTCCAAACTCCCTTTTTTATCTTAAGTTGTAGAGAAAAGTATTTTCTCTCATCTATTTTATTTCTTGAATTTTAATAACATTTTAGACCACTCCATAGCACTGAGACTGCTCTGCTAAAGGTCACAAATTACCTTCTTTTGACAATCGATACAGGGGATTGTGCAATTTTAATTTTTTTTTAAACCTCACGGCAGCATTTGATTCAGCCGATCATGTAACTCTACTTTCCTGTCTTCATCACTGGTGGGCATATCGGATACGGCACTAGACTGGCTCACGTCTCATCTTTCTAATACAACATTCAAAGTATAATATAATTGTATAAAGTGTATATAATTCTTCCTCCTCCTCCCAATTTATAACCTGCGGCATCCCACAGGGCTCTATTCTAGGTCCCATCCTTTTCTCCCTGTACATGCCGCCTCTTATTATGTCATAATATTCAATGTGCTTCCATTGCTATGCAGACGACACCCAGCTTTACCTCCCTTTGAAGCCCAGGGACCCCAGCTGTCTTGATAGTCTCCATGAGTGCCTTTTAGACATTAAGAGCTGGATGTCTGAGAACTTCCTCCAACTTAATGATGATAAATCTGAAATTGTTCTTATCGGTCCTCCTGACTGTCAGAATATAATCTGCAGCAGACTGGTTATTTTACCTACGGGTGTTCTTTGACCCTAATTTAACTTTTGACACACAGGTTAAAAGGGTTGTGCAGCCGTGCCTTGTGCTGAGAACTATTTCAAAAATGAAACCACTACTATCCTCCCTGACTTAGAGAAGGTCATTCATACATTTATTTCCTCTTGCTTAGATCTAGGGCTGCAGCTATCGATTATTTTAGTAATCGAGTATTCTATCAATTATTCCATCGATTAATCGAGTAATCGGATAAAAAATACTTTTGCTTTATTAAAGAGCAATAGTAAATATACAAAAGAGAAAAGCTGTCCACACGAAGCTGTCCATACGACACTGTGATTTACTGAAAACGAGGTGAAATAATAATTATTATTGATATTTATTACTAGGCCTAAATATCATACAAATTCATAAGACTGGCTAATGTACATTTATTTACTATGTTGAAGGGTTGCCCTACACCTGCTGACCCTACTCACTGCAATCAAACTAAACTGAATATACCTGCTGTATTGGACTGGTGCATTTTAGGCTCCAATTGCTACTTACACCACCTGATATTTTGCTTTCTGGGGTATTTTATGCATCACTGTGAGGGGAGTAGGTGTGTGTGTGTGTGTGGGGTGTGTGTGTGTGTGTGTGTGTGTGTATGTGTGTGTGACTATCATAATAATAACATGAATGAAGCTCAGGCTTTCACAAATTGACTGCAGCATTTTATTTTCTGTGGTTATTTTCTTGAGCAAAACTTAGCTAACTTAGGGACATCATAACTAGCCACCATATTGATTTACGTTCTTAACTAGCCATTACATATAGCCATAATTAACGTGCATTCTTTACTAGCCTTCATCTCATCCCGTTTTAATATTAAGTGCTGACTCCGCCCACCCGGGCCAGTTTCGGCGTACGCCGGTAGCAATTACAAGTGGACCCTATCCTACAGTCCCTGCTCTCAGCGGAGGGAAGGAGCTACGCTGTGTGTGGGAAGCGCTGTGACCGTCAGACCTCTCAATAGTTATATGGATTAAACGAAGCTTCGATGCAAAGAATTTGCATCGATGATTTTTAGTAATCGAGTTACTCGAGGAATCGTTTCAGCCCTACTTAGATCACTGCAATTCGCCTTACTCAAAAGTCTCTGTCATGTAGAATGCTGCCGTATGGGTTCTGTCTAGTGCCAAACCTAGAGACCATATGGTTAACTGGTTACTTGTTAGTTTCGGAATTGATTTTAAGATTTTACTGATTACCTTTAAAGTGGATACAGACAATTTTTCAACTTTCCCCCCGTTGTCCCCCCCTAGCGTTTCCAAGTGGTATTGTTGTTTGCGCCGCTGTCGCAAAGACAACCGGATCGCTTTCTGTTAGAGCCAGGCTCCGTGCAATAGAACAAACCATCTGTCTGCTTATCAACTCCTTGATCATAACACAATATAGTAACTTTCACCACTGCTCATTTTAGAAAGGCCACTGCAAGAAAACGTGTTCTTTGTTTAGATTATCAAACGGACAATGGATCATTTGTTTGTTTCTGGCTGCTAGCGTTAGCGTTAGCTAGCGTAAGCAACATGGCTAACGTTGCTAACGCTAGCTACCAGACAGACATAGTTAGGTGTTTGTTTCTTTTGTTCCAGAAACAAACATAGATGTTTGTTTCTGGCTGGTCCTGGCTTCCTTGTAGCTCCTGGTTCGTTTTCTGGCTGCTAGCGGGCTACCGATAGCTACCGGGGAAAACTTTTATTCCTCTTTTGGTTGCGCAATGGATGACGCACTTCCTTTGTGCCGTAAATCGAGCCTTCATTCTCCCGGGAGATTGTACCCGGTGGCAGACAGAATTGCATAGTGAAAGTGAGGCTTATAGGGAATCAATCTAAACGCTGATGGTGTCATTATTCTATAGCCAATACACTGTGCAATCAACATTTACTTCATAATGATAAGTTAAAGCAAAAAAGTTGTCTATAGGGTATTTAAAGCACTGCATGGTTTAGCCCCAAGCTACGTTTCTGACCTCAATTTAACTCTCTACAAGCCAGAGCGCACCCTGTGGTCCTCAGGCCGAGCGCTCTCCATTAGAGCATCCTATACTGTGGAACGACCTGTCTGAGAAGCTAAGGCTAGCTATCAATTCAGGCCTTTAAATCTATTCTTAAAACCCACCCTTCTGTAGCAATACCTAGATGTTTAATTTATTTGTTCTTATTTATTATTAACTAATTTGTTATTGACTACTACTGTCCTGTTTTTATGTGTTGTCCTTGTTGTCCTCTGTAAAGGGCTTTGTAAACTTTGTTTTTGAAAAGCTGCTATACAAATAAAGTTTATTATTTATTGTACAACAAGGCCAGCATAAATAACGAATAGCCAAAAAAAAGTGGAGCCATACTGAGCATTTCAACAACTCCGGAGACCATACACTTTAAAAGTATTACTCTGCAGGTTAATAACTAGAAGTATGCTATTGTAGACCAAGTGCTTTAGAGATTGCTGTCATAATGTCCAAACCTATCCCTCCTCGGACAGACTGCCAGGAGGACTGAGCAGAGAGAGTAGAGAGGAGGGAATTAAACACCACTCAGATATGTATCTGTTTCATTTCCTCTTGCCTTCACCCCTTGTCCTTCAGGCTTCAGTAAAGATTACATTCAACCTCCGCAGATGAACGAGAATTGTTTTTCTCACAGCCTGCCCCTTCCCTCAAAACACCACACCACATCTAATCCTGTTGCTGCTCACACACCTGTCACTCTCCAACAGGCAGAGTGTGGCTCTTCACTCTTCACTTGGATATGCATTATTGACTATAAGTCATGGCATGTCACACAACACGATACACGGCACATCCATTTACTGCACTGCACGACAGGGTACAGTACTTAACCCTCTAGACTAGTATATATGATGTTTTGTGCATAACAACTGAAGTCTTAAATCATGTCAGGTACCTTACAAGTCCAATAAGTCAACTTTTCAGGTCTAAAAACCTAAAACTGGTTAATTTTGCCATGGTGCTCCCTCCCCTTTCAATGATAAAAATTACCATATTGTGCAAACAGCTGATCTTAAGAATTAGAAAGGGAATCTTTTTTCATTAAACAAACAAAAATGATACAGTCGCACTGAATAAATACTAATCCATGTCTAAATGTGAACTGTTTGGTAATCAAACTAGGGATTGCACAGCTCACAACTCAATACTATTTTTAAACATTCACCCCATAATAAAAAGAAAAATTGGCACATGATGAAATATTTTGTCTGTGTTGGTAATAGTGTGACATCCCACTTTAGTTCATCCATATTCTTAGCGGTTCATTTTTGAAAATTTGAATAAAATGGGGGCCAAATCTCCTTCAAGACCACAGTTAATGTCCCTTGATATTCTTTGCAGCAAGGTAGAAAAAATTAATTGGGAACAGGTTATCTGTGATGGCCCCTCCGGACTGCTTTACCCCACTCTTTTATAGCCAGGATCTAGCAGAGAAAATGAATCAATACATTCAATACAGGCACAGATTAAGGTGAGACTAGTATTTTAGACCCTTGGAGCCTAAAACTATCCAATAAGGTACACTGTGTGCTGAGGTTAGATATTCTATTGAACTTTTCATCAACATTTTAAAGTTTCAGATGATGGGTAAGAATATAAGAATATAAGAATATAATGTACTTTCCAGGACCTTCCCTTCATGGGAAAAAGAAACTTCAAAAAGATTTCATTCTCTGGAATGATTCACTCATTTAGATATTGGCTATAAATCTCTCTCTCCCTCTCTGTCTCCCTCTCTCTTTCTCCCCTTCTTCCTCTGCCTTTGAATCAGGGCTTCAGATACCCACATAACTGGATGACAGTTATGTCACAGTAAATCACACACTTTTAATAACCGTCAAGCAGCATCTCTGATGCCTGGGCCTCAAGGATGTTGATGTCTAGTCCCTGGGCTGGATAGCTCACAGTAGAGCACAGGCTCTCAGACTTTATACTAACGACCCCCTATGGAAACACAGAGGGTCTGTGATGCTGATATGACAAGCAGCAACCCTGAGGATGTCAAAGACCCCAGGGTTGAGAATTGATTTTATGATTTCATTTACTATATTGCGATTCTTTATATATTAATTCTACACTGAATGTACAACATATTAGAGACATCGTTCTGATATTGAGTTGCAGCCCCTTTTACACAATCTACATCTCAACTGTCTCAAAGCTTAAAAATCCTTCTCTAACTCTGCTTCTCTTTATCTACATCTCCTTCTTTATATATTAAATTATACACTGAATGTACAATATATTAGAGACATCTTCCTGATATTAAGTTGCAGTCCCTTTTGCACAATCCAAATCTCAATTGTCTCTACGCTTAGAAATCCTTCTCTAACTCTGCGCTCCTTGTGATTGGTATAGATATACCAATATTACAGAGCTGCAGAATATAACTCAGAGTTCGAGGACACTAGACCTTGATTACTGAGTCTAGTTGTTGGTAATAGGGAAGATCACTTGACCTTGGTCTTTGATCAGGCTTCAGAAAATTTGCTCTATACCCGTAATGTATTTGCGGGTCAAGGATTAGATTTATCTTGACATCCACAACATAAATATGTCACACTCACAATGACGCTGTGACCTCAGCAGTATAAATTCTGTTCTATTAGGAATGCTAAAATGTTAAGATGTTGGAGGAAATCATATCAAAGCTGGAATAGTGAAGAGTCAACTGGAAACAGAAACTCAAAAATGCTATGGTTTTAGCCACTGATAGGCTTTAATTCAGCAATAGATATTCATTAAATGCTTGCTATAGCCTCTGTTAGCGCAGAAATAAATATCTGCAGATGCCCGCTATGCACAATGCACAATGTGTGAATGCATAATGAAACAAAAAAAGGCTATTGGTGACGCTACTTAGATAAAGTAGCTGGGAGCATTCACCCAGGCAGGTCTGACCTGGTCAGTTGTTGCCTTATTAACACATTAGAAGGCCAAACAAACAGATGTGTTTCTGTCTCTGTGGCTCAGCTGTGGCATAATGCTTCTCATATCCTGCTTCTAAAAAAGGGGGAAGAGTGGAAAGTAGGGGGGTTGCAAGGGAGTGGAGAGGAAGAAAGGAAAAGAAATTGAGGGAGTGAGAAGTATTGAACAAGGATAGAGGAAGAAGAAGAGAAGGGGGGGGGGGGGGGGTATGGAGACAGAGAGGGAGAGATGGAAGGACTCATCTCACCAAGTGTGTGATTATGGCTGTGTGCACCGAGGGAGCTCTCCAATCTCCCAGCACAATTAACAACATCCCCACCGCTCCTATACCAACCCCTGGCTTCTGATTTGATAGATTGTGTTAAGATTTAGATTGATACCGTGCCTAGGAGGGTTAAATGATTACAAATGACTCAGACCCATCTCCATAGACATCCACTAAACCGGGAAGGAGCCAGGTGGAGTCAGTCGGTAAAGAGGCAAAGGGGAGAGGGAGGGGATGAGCTGAAACGCTCTGTTTTGAGATAGAAGCTGGCACTTCAATCATTCACTCTCTCAACATGGGTTCTAACACTGTGAATCAACCCAAGTTTGTAGAATCAGCGCACCCACAAGACTTGAGGCATATCAAAATCAATTTGCTATCATTTCCTTGTCTTACAATATTCCCCCCTCAGGCCCATGCTGAGATTAAACAGCCTCCAGGTTTTGAATTGATTTTTGATGAATCGATGAATTGAGTTTTGATGTTCTAATCTAATAAATTAACTTGCCTCCATCGTGTGATTGATTTAATTGTGTCACTTTGGAGGAGGGACTGCTTCCTCCGTAATAGCATGTTGATTGCCATAGCTTCACTTCCTCTGAAGATGCCAAAGATTGTGTGTGATTACAGATGAACAGGCACCCCATAATCACCATTCATCTTGACGTATAGCTTGCATTCTCCCTTAATCTGTCATGTGAATAATTAGGAAAGCAGGCTCTTCATCAAGCGGCAACTACTCAATGCAGAAGTCAACCCATGAAGAGACAGTTTTTGGTTATGAGAGGCAACATTATTTCAAAGACAAAATTTCATGATTTGGATTTTATTGTCTAGTGTTTTCTCTCTTTTGATCATTCTTTATATTTATATACTCTCTAATCTGAGCCATTGCTGTTCGAAAAATGTAGTAGCCTATATTAACAACACTCACTAAAGTCAAAGTAATGAACATTTATTATTCACGTCACGATAGGATTGTCTGATACCCTTTAAAAAAGCAAATGTTCCAGAGGGGTGTCCCAAGACAGCCTACCACTCATTGTTTAAGCTAAAACGAACTCTGTTATATGCATCATCATTTCTGTGCTACTCGGGAACAAAAGTTCTGCAGCTCCCCGTTCCAGCAGCAATGTCTAGTAATCTCTTCTGATCCCCTCTGTGTTATGTAGTAGCAGTAGTAGTCTGTATATACACTAAGCAGACAGTTCAGACATAAATCCACAAATATCATTCCACAATTTCATCACATTGGGAACGAATGACAGTGCAGAATACTAAGTCAGGCTATCAAGGAGGAACCCACATGGTAGATTTAACAAATTAAAACACACTTTTATCCCTGAATCAAGAAAACTAGCTACTAAATGAAAAGTTAAATACACACTAGGACACTAAGACAATGTGAAAACTCAACACAGGAAGTTGAGCAGTAGACTTTTTTCCCACAGGGGCCATTTTTAACTTTCGTCGGTTTGGAAACCTCTACCCAGGAAGAGAAAGTACAGCACACTGTTGTGTACCATACAAACATCGGGAATCAGAACAAAATGTATCCTTTCACAGATTTCCCACTGAAAAACGTATCAGAAACAAATTGGTCGCCAGAATCCAGAGGCATACAGGTTCACATTTTAAGGTAGGCTAATATATTTGACCCACTATAGCTACCGGAATCCAGTCTAGGTAGCTAGTAGCTACTAAAGGTGGCTAAAGTCCTTGCTAAATTCATGTCAGTCATTGTAGTTTTTCTTCCCGAGATTGCTTGACAATTAAGTTCTGTAGATATTCCGTTGTTGTTAAAATTAATTTTCAGATTCATTTTTATTTTTTATTTGTCTATAGGAAACAATGACTGATGAAGTGTTTGCTTGAAAAAACACCTCTATGATGGTGTGACCTGGCATAGATGTATTACGTTTTTATTGTTTTTATTGCACTTTTTATTGTGTTTGTTTAATATGTAGGTACTGTGGTATTGATTGTTGTTGGTTATTGCTTAGCCAAATGCACTTGTTATCTTTACTACTGATATAAAAGGAGCACAATGGAAATAAGTCTGTGACTTTATTGTGTTATCCTTGACGAACAAGCTGTAAGGTAATCCTGCTTCTTGTCTTTGTTGAATAAACAAAACTTAACTAGACTTCGTGGAAAATATAGATGTATTTTTCCTCATCTCTATGATCTCTTTACTACTTCAATACGGTTTGCTGTTGGTATTCAATTCATTCACATTTACTTTCTGCTGCTCAGAGGATTCTATTCAGTTTGGGACTCTAATATCCTGCTGCTGACAGATATCCTTGTGTTTCTGAAGCCATAATATATCACAGTCAGCTGCAACTACTTTACTACCCTCCTTGTTCTTTTCAGGGAATAAATAAAATTGATAACTACAGTGAATTCCTGCATAAGTGCCATTTCAGCACATAGTTAGCAATAGGCTATTGTTAACATTGGCAGTGATAGTTGCAAACTTTTGTTTTACTCATACTGCATTTCAACAGTCCACTTATACTACAAACCACAAACCCAATGCAAAAAATTACATTTCAAAATATGAGAATTAAAGGAACTTTGTGCTATTATAACTACAAAACCATGCAATGGGAATGGCCTGTGAATAAGGTGTGATGAAGGGCTCTTTTAATACTGTAAGTATCTGTTTTCCTCAGGTAGCAGGCAAGGAGGTAGCCTCTAACATCTGTTAATAAAAAGTGTTTGTCTCTGTGTGCCTAGTGAGCAGGCAGAGCAAGGTAAGCTGTTTGACTTGTGAAGATAACTAGTCATCTCTCTGAGAGTCCATTTTGAGCGAGCGCCCTTCTTACTGTCCAGCCGAGCACACAGCGCTCAGGACCTGGACCGGGGCTAAGCGGTAAGCCGACGGTCCAGCAGTAATCACACTTAGGGCTCTGACATTAGCTCCATTAAGAGACTTAATGCCTGGGTGTGAGAAGTTTTCAATAATGTAGGAAAGCCATCGTGATTCAGCTAATTAAGAGTCTCCCAAGTGCTTGAGCATGCAGTACATGCACCACCACCTCTGCCTTAACTCTCTTCCTCCTCCACCATCCATGACTATTTCTGGACATGCCAATCACCAAGCCCAGGATAGCTTCAGAGGTGAGGAGGGAAAACACCCGCTGGAGATTTGATGGAGAGCAGTACGGAAAGACAGGCAAAAGGAGATCTCTCCTCAGAGACGCTGCTCAGATTCGCCCATGTGTACAGCTGACTGCCAAGGTTAGTTGGTTTGTCACCGAAGTTGACATTCATGAGGCCTTATGGCAGGATCTATGTTATGGGATACAACATCATTAATCAGCAGAGAGTAGATAGATCACTGCTTGGCCTTGTGCCATTTCAGCTGCCGCATTAAGAGACAGGCCAGAGATTGACAGGGACTGGAGTGGGTGTGTGGGTGAATTGGGGTCAGAGTATGTGCTGGTTGGGGATAGCACCAAAGTGGAATCGGGGTGGATCAGTGATGCCTGAATTAGGGCCCTGGGGAGCTCCTTAAGGGGTGACAATGGGGGCAGGCTGGCTCGCTTTCAGAGCTTTCCTCTACTGCTGATCTAATCAGAAGTGTGGCGCTACTCCACAGCAACAGGGATAAAAGAGGGATCAGAAAAGAGGCTACTGAAAATTCTTATAGACTGATACTTTTCTATGAAACGATGTACAGTGAGTCAAGTTATACCTGTGTTGTGAATGCATTCATTCTACTGAGAGGAAGCACTTAATTGATTATGGTTCTACGTGTTTGTGTGTGTCTGCGTGTGTGTGTGTGTGTGTATGTGTGTGTGTTTGTCAGTCACACTGTGTCTACACTAGCAAACAGTTAAACAATTATTCATGAATTCAGATGCAATTCTGGCTTTAATTCTCCTGTGACCGTTCCACTGACAGATATATGCTGTAACCGTAACATGATAATAAATAACATACACAACACAATAACATAAAGAAATCACAATTTAAAGATCTATAAAAGAGCAATAGCATCCAATGGCATCAAATGCAATTTTATTACTGTATGGCTATAGTTTTATGTGTGTATGCTTGATTTATGATCATTTCCAAGCCTGAAAAACAGAATACATGAAAAATAACATTTACAAATTGTTAGTCAGTACAGCCACACCTGATAATGATAACGATGCAGTAGCTATTAGGAGGAGAGACACAGTGCCAACATTGGTCTCAGACATGATTGGTGCTAGTCCAGTACATTGGTATGGGAAAATCTCCCATGGGATTTTATTATGAGAATATACTGTATATGTCAGACAGGACTATGGGAGATCCATATATAGCAGAGAGAATACATAAATATACATGGATCAGTGCCAGGAAGACAAAGACACATACACCAGGGTCTAGGAAGATTACATATGAATGAATACTGGTATATGACATGCTTTTTACACATGAATATTTCAGACAATGAATGCAGTCCCAGTAGGGGTATCTGTTGTGAAACATTATTAGACACAAAATCAGTATTTGCTTGGCTGTGTTAATGGAAAAAATAGCATTTTGTTTTCTTTGTCATCAGCAAACCTGTATCTTGCTCTTCCACAGACCATAACAACCTCGCTCTGATAGTAGTTGCCACGGGGCTAATAGCATTCTAATGTCCTAGGAGATGATGCAAGTCCATTAAGTTGTGTCACCAACTACATCGCATCAGCCAGACGCCGCCTGAAGGGGCTCAGTCAAACTGACAAAGCACCCTCTTCTGATTCTGTTGTTCTGTCACGACGAGAAAAGAGGAAATTAAAAGAGATTCTTGGGAACATTTGAGTTGTAACAGGGAATTAGCGATAGTCTTTGTTTATACTTTGAGTTGATTACCTGGCATGGTGCACCAGTGAAAAAAAACCCAACAACTGTTATTGAGTGAATCCTTCAAGCAAAATATGTAACTTTTTAATAACTTCATGGAAGTTCAGGTTCACCTTTCAGTGAAACAAGATATAATCATCTTCATAACAACCATACACACTGAAAAAGAATGTGTCATTTTCAACCCGCCTGTGTGTCTAGAGACAGCACATCTTGTATTACTTCAACAGCATGTGTTGCATGTGTTGATAGCATCCAGGGTTCAACCAGGGCTTACACAGGGCTTATTTCCTTAGCTAGATTTAAATACAGTGGCTGAACAATGGGATTTTACATAGGCCACAGTACTCTGTAGCACTTCACAACAATTATAGCCATGTGTAGCTGGGTATCAGGATGGAACAGTATTTTTACATAATTTTCAAGGCTTTTGTACAATTTCAAAGACCTGGAAATGGTCAACTTCATTTTCCATACTTTGCCAGACCTGTGTAGCAACCCTGAGCAACTCTTGCATCAGCATGTATTGACATTAACACGTCTTCACCAAATGTTGCATTAAAGTAACGCACCCTGTGTTGTCTAAAACTAGACACATGTAGATGTCTTTTTGTAACCCTTGTTTAACCAGCCAGGTTCACCTCAGTCTTACTTAGAGCAAAGGCCCTGGGAGAGGAGCTGCGGGGGGTTGCACACATTCACACACTCACACCTGGAAGCTGCACACACAGCCTGGTAGTTTGCCACCGAACAACTCCGCTGCAGCAGTTGGGGGTTCAGTGTCTCGCTCACAGATACTTTCATGGTAGTTGTTGGCAGGGGGGACAACATTACTCATTCGTTGCCCCCTCAGTTTTTGCAAACCTGTCCTGAGAAACAAATCGGAGACCCTCCGTGTTGAAAAATGACATATCTTTTATGGGTGTATCTATGTACACACAGTGAACAGTGATATTCATGTGGCACTTTGCAGTGTCTCATAACTTCATTTATTGGACATCTTTTGTCATTTTTTGTTAAACATACATTTCATTAGAAGTCAAGAGTCATTAGAGGAGCAGTGTAGCATGCATCACATTTTCATTGCAGGCATATAATCACAGTTAATTTGTTAAGAAAAAGCATGTACAGCAAATAATAATAATAATAATAATAATAATAATAATAATAATAATAATAATAATAATTTGTACATATTCAATTTATAAAATTGCAAATATGTGGATATTGGCATAGCCACATGACACAGCAACTAAATAATTTCTTATTATTCTTAACACACATTCCAATCAGTGGCACGTTTTAAGATTAAGAGCTCTCCTATCAGTTTTAATACTGCAATGAATACTGACTTTGTTGATATCTAGAAGAATTGCATCATTAAAAACACAAGATACACAGAATAAATAGCGGTTTGCTGTTGTGTTCTCAAACGCAACTTGTTGGATGTATGTGTTCTATACACAGATGGCTCCTTACGTGACAAGCACAATGATTTCAGAGAACAATATTACATTTTTCTTTTCTCCAAGAAACAGGTCATTGTTACAGACATTATTTCTTGATTTACATTCAGTATTTCAGGAGAACATGACTCCACAAATAATTCACAAAGAGCCAGTATGCCTTTCGATAAGACACTGTCAGTTTTCCAGTCACACAGTTCCATGACTTTAAAAAGCAGATTGCAGTTTCCCCTTGCGATGCTTTTTCCTTAACAGGACGAGGTATTTGCCAGAAGAGATGCTTCGCTTCATCACTCCTCCCTCAGTCTGATCAGACAGGTGATCCCGTGATCTTAGCAGTGCAGGATCTTAATGAATGCCTTTCTGAACTCAACATTGAAGGTGGTGTATATAATAGGATTTACAGCGCTATTCACGTAGCCCAGCCAAGTAAAAGCGTTATACATCTCAGCAGGAACCTTGCATTTGGTGCAGTGGGTGTTCAAGATATGCGTAATGAAAAACGGCAGCCAGCATATGATGAATACACCTAAGGAAATAATCGAGAAAGGGAAACATTAGAGAGATAGAGAGAGTGAGACACCCGTATGCAGAGATAGTGGGAGAGAGAGAAAGTCTGTGAGGCACTTTTTTACACACTCAAATATGGGTTTAGTATCTGGGAGTTGGACTCTACAGTAATAGACATCTATCTCCCTGACAATAAACACAGCCCTTTCCCAATGTTACATCACTGTCTGCCTCGTGGTCTCCAGGCTCCTTTTTAGGTCTTACCAGGGATTTAGAAGGAAATATATCAACACCTGCACAAGCAGTCAGGGAACTCAGACAGCTGGGAGCTTGTACAAAGAAAGACAATTGCCTACGTTGTACAGTACAGGATTAGCCACATGGTGATAAATTAGAATAGAAACAAATATGTGGTCTCATCTCCTAGGAGAATCTGAAGAAACTTCATAAGCATCCTTAGTAGTAGTGTCATGTCAGTCATCGTGATAACTGGCAGTGCATGTTGTTTTGCACATACTTTGATAATAAAAAACATAGGTATTCGGTTGTACATGCTTCATTTCTCACAATGCCATTTTCACTTCAGTATATATTCTTACAAATAACAATCATTCTAATCGAATCTACTTCGCAGTTCAATGTAATTCAATATAACATGACAGAATTTTAAATTTAAAGTTATATATAACTGATTGTGTATCATTTTATAGCAAATGAAGCAAATAAAAGAAACATCAGCATCAACTAAGGAATGAGCCAACTGACCTAGGACAATGGCTAACATCTGAGTGGCCTTCTTCTCCTTCTGCTGGGAGATCTTCCTCTTGCTCATGGTTTTCACGGAGGTCTGAGTCTTGCCATTGGGTAAAGCCTGCGTCTGGAAGGCTTTGGCCACAATGGGTGCTGGATCCACCAGGACCTCCTTGGCAGGGTCTCCGTTCTTTTCTGATTTTAGGCCGTCCTCAGGCGGCGTGGGGGGCGTGGAGGTGGGGCTAGCGTTGGCCTTGGTGGGCATCAGTTGCTGGTGGCTGGTAGCCGGAGCGTCTCCCAGAGTGCACTGTGGCTGCTGCTTCTGCTTCTGGCTGCTGCCGCTGTTGTTCAGCTCGTCCAGCTCCAGGTCTTCCCCCTCATTGGCAACATCTTTGATGAATATCTGCGGAATAGTTAAGGTAAGCAGAAAAGGCATGGATTGAATGGTCATTATTCAGTTATGTATTTGTAAAATGGGTGACATTTAAACTAAACACACATTATCATTCCTCCATTCTTCAATTTGTGTTTGCTGTGTTCACAGCAGCGGAAAAAGTAGCTTTTGTATTATCTGAGAAATGGAGGAAAAACTCAAGGTGACACCTTGCTAAATCTTTTACAGGCAAAACAAATATCTGCTTCCTCCAATTAACCTTTTTAGGAAAAAAAACGAAAAAATACAAAAAAACAAAACTGACAACACACCACTTTCTTCTTGTTGACAGGAAAACTCCCATTAGATTTAACAATCATGGTGCACAGCCTCACATCCTCTGGATGAGTGCACTTATCCTGAAACAAAAACAGCTGTGTCAGGAGAGAAGAGGGGACAGTGTCAAAGCACAACTGCCATAAGGTTGGCTAAGCACAGGTGCCACAGCCTACCGGATCAAATAAGGCTACATGTAGTTTTGGCACAGAAAAGCTATTAAGCAAGAATCTGATCTGCAGAATAAATTACATTGACCTGAAAATTCAATACAATGGACAAAGCTCACTAAGGTGAAACAATCTCATCCAACAATTAACAGTAAAAGTGAAACTCCATTGAAATTAGATGCTTTGATTCTGTAATGATTATGTCCCCAATCAGTCAATATGCTGCCATAAAGACTTTAGCTTGTGTCATACACTATCTATTTTCCATGAAGTCCACGTTTCATGAAAATTGCTGTCATTTTTGAATGTTTTCCACCCTGCTCTGCTCTTTACTGTTTGCAGTTTATTGCCCTCTTTCTGTCCAGAGACGCACAGCCACACAGACACACACACACACACATACACACACACACATACAAACCACAGGGCAAAACCATGCATGAACATGAGTAATGTAGTGCGCTGAATGAAAAGCATTACTTGGTTTCCTGTGCTGAGCCCACTGAGCTTCACCATGTCAGTAAAATCAATAAACAGAAAAGCAAAAGGTCGTTTAAGGCCCATCATAATTACTGTTGCGTTAGAAACCTGCCAATCCAGTAAATGTAACATTAAGATTGAAATGGGTTTCTATGATGTAAGCAGTTATAGAAGAGTATCTACATATAGGGGAAAACACTCCCATAATGCCTTAGGTAGCCTATAATTGAAACTTGCCCTTTCAATCCCTTGAATCTTGAATGTTACCCATTGTTTTGCAGAGAAAATCAATCTTCCTCATGTCTGGGTTTTCCTCCTTAACATAATACCAGCGCCAGTCCATAAAACCGCCGAGTATAATTGGGTTGAGAAAATTATTGACTGCATTTTCATAGTGAGAACAAGATGTTTGTTTTTAGAATAATTTCAAAGGGCACCAGATTCAAAAGAGTGTTTTCTACAGTTTTCCACTCTATTCAGACATCTACATAGATTTTTAAATGTCCTGGGAAGCACAGAAAGAAAAAAAAGAGCCCTGTCATAATCTAGGTCTACCGCAATTCCAGACTGATATGGAGGTTTTAAAAGTGTGTTAGTCGTAAACAGGTCCCATACTGCTAGCTCACCTTCAGTGAAGCAGACATGTCATGGTCGGCAGCCTGACAGGCACGCTGCTTTGGTTTTGTGTTTACACGTTTCCTTCGCTTCCTTAGCACCACATAAATTTGCACATAAACCAGCAGAGTGATGATGAAGGGAACGTAGAAGGACACGATGGAGGAGTATACCACGAAGGCCGGATTGGCAATCACACAGAGAGACTCGTCGCGAGTAGCTGCGGAGACAAGCATATGGTGGATTCAGGCTTTAGACTGCATGTCGGACATCTTCCCTTCAAAGTCCAGTGACCCCAATTGTCTTGACAGTCTGCCTTTAAGACATTAAGAGCTGGATGTCCAAGTACTTCTTGCAATTCGCTGTCATTAAATTGCAAGAAGTACTTGCAATTCGCTGTCATTAAATTGCAAGTACTTCTTGCAATTTAATGACAGCGAATCCAAAACTGTTCTTTTCGGTCCCCCTGATTTTGAAAACTTTCCACAGTAAACTGGGGGATTCAAATGCAAATGCAAAACCTAAAAACCTAGGGGTGTTCTTTGATTGCAATTAAACTTTTGAGAGAAGCTGAGATTTATTTTTTAAAATTAAACCACTCCTATCCTCAGCTCACTTGGAGAAGGTCATTTACACATTTTTTTTTCATTCACTTAGACCACGGCAACTCTCTTTACTCCTGCCTCACTCAAAAGTCCCTTTTACTTCTGCAGGTTATCCAGAACGCTGCAGCAAGCGCTCTGTCTGGTGCCAAAGGTAAAAATCATTTCACCCTAATCTTAGCCTTTTTGCACTGATTACCTGTTAATTTTAGAATTGATTTTAAGATTATACTCATTAGTTTTAAAGCTCGACATGGTCTGGTCGCAAGCTACATTACTGACCTTTTTAACTCCCTACATGCCAGAGCGCACCCTGAGGTCCTCAGGCAGAGGCCTCCTGTCTGTTCCACAGTCTAGACTCAAGAGCAAAGGGACAGAGCGCTCTTCATTAGCGCTGTGGAACAATCTGCCCTTGGAGCTCAGGCTAATTAATATTCAGTATTCAAAAGCACCTCCTAAAACCTATTTTACAAACTTGCTTTCTGTAACAAATTTGTTTTTATTTAGTATTGACTTGAATATATTATTGCCTAATTTCATGTGATCTCTTGTTTGATCTCTTGTAGTTTTTCTCTATTCACTTATTGGTTGTTCTCTGTAAAACGCTTTGTAAACATTGTTTTTGAAAAGCTGCTATAGTACAAAAGTTAATAATAGTAATGATGAATAAAAATTGAAATAAAGACTAGTTTGCCATCGATCGATTCAGTGTTTGTCTTTAATGGAGTAATAATGGAGAGAAGCACGCAGCAGAAGGACCAGCGCAGTTCTCTGAAAGGGAGTCACTTTAACATATTATATTATGTTATTATATGCACAAGGTCAAAGCAAAGCAAATATCTTATGATCACACCACTGTCACAGGAAAGGTGCTTTCCTGTTATTAGCATTCCTGAAGAACAAACTCTCCTTATTATTATTTATCATTATCATTATTGCTATTATGTCTTTTTTTGGGGGGCCCAATTTTAAATAAAAGTTTAACTGGAACAGTTAATGAGACAATAATAATTTATGAAATGGGATAATTGTCTGCTGATAGAAGAGATTCATTCCTGTAGTAATTGCAAATGGCTCCAGTTGCTGTCATTCCGCCTTGGGTTGCTAATGTAATATTAATGAAATATGCACGAGGATATGCCAGATAGTCTGAACTGTATCAGCTGTCATATAATAAAGTGGCAAAAACGTAGGCTACAAAACGTATTCAGAGTGTATGTTATCATGTATATTCCTATGAGATATTACATACTGTGCAGCAGACTTGCATATGAATAATATAGTAGTTCCACCATTGTCCTGCAAATTTAATCAGTTACCATGAAAAAGCACTTTTGCCTAAGAGAAAGGGAACTTAAAGGAATAGTTGACGGAAAACGTGTTATTTGGACCCAGGGTTCAAAATACCGAACTATTCCCTTAAGGGGACATCAGGGCAGCTGTTAGTATTTGTTCTCTTTCTTACCTGTGTTATTTAGGCCAAACAGCAGGGGACAGGATATGGCGAAAGACAATACCCACACTACAGAGATCATTACTGTGACCCGTCTCCTGGAACTGTACCGAGTGTTGTACAGCATTGGCATGGCAACTGCCGTGTAACTGTAAGGTGAGTGGAAAAAAACAAAACAAAAACAAACAAATAAAGAGAGGCCACTTTTGTTAGAACAACTGTGAGATATGACACCTTTCTGCAAGACACCTGGGACAATGTGACAAGGACCTGGGAGTTTCAATGGTTCTGTGGATGAAGATGTACATTTTAAACTCAAAACATTTGAATTCAAGTTTGCCTCATGACCATGCCACATATCATTCCCTCCCTCCCATTTTTCCTGTAACTAGAGCCATTATTTACTGCCCAATAAAGCAAAAACTGTCAAAAAATAAAATGGTCAGAAAGAGTGTGTGAAGAATAATTTAAAAAGAAGATTCTTTAAAAGAATAATTTTAAAGAAACAGCGAAAGCCCTGACACTAAAACCTGCCACATCTAAATATACCTGAGAACTTTACAAACTGTCAAGAATTTGCATATCATGCTGTAAGTGCATGCAGCATGTCTTCTTTTCTGCCCTCAGTGCCCCAAACAAAGAAGGAAAATCATCAATTGAAGATTTAGCTTTTGTCAGCAGCTTATGCCACCTGCGATTTTTCTTTCAACATCTTCTAAAATCACTTCCAATGCATCCCTCCTTTCATTGTATTTCAGATCATTTTTTAGCAAACTGTGTCAAAACTTGTTTCAAGTTGTTCTGATAGAGTTGAGGCTTAAATTTTGTTAGGCTTTAGGCAAGAAAACAGTGCTGCTTTGAACAAAAATGTCAGCAGAGGAGAATACAGTTGCTGGTGCATGCACAGCCAAAAAACAACAACACAGACTGTATTATTCTCTGATGTAAAGACTTGTCAACTGAGCAAATAAAAAGGTCATTAAGGCTTAACACAGCTCTTATCTTTTATTGGCAAAAATATTCTTTCAAGACTAAAGTTTGTCTCAGCTGAGAGCTCAAAAGTATTAGCAACAAAAGTTCAACTGCAGTTCTGCTCTAAGGATTTAGAGGCTGTCGGGAGTGTAGTCAGGTAAAGGTATTTAGGTTAATATATAAAGGGATAGCTTGACATTTTGGATTTGAACATTTTGGAAATGTTTCTGTTTTGTTCCTAGGTTTCTCTAAAACACTTTTAATGGCATGTTTTTTAGGATTCCTCATTGAAATTGATGGGAACAAGCTTGCTGCAAAGTTGCATAAATCTCTTTTTCCACTCTTATTCTGCATTCTCCAACATACAACCAACATAAAAATGACTAAGAGGAAAAAAGTAACACATCCAAAAATAAAATATGGCAGAGTACTCACTTTTCACTTGAATTTATTGGCACTTGAATTGATTGTGTGTGCCAATAAAAACAAGGGAAAAGTGAATACTCTGCCATACTACTTTTATTTTTGGATGTGCTACTTTTTTCCTCTAGGTTCAGTGCTTTTGGTTAAGCACTCCAATCAAGTCTGTTTTTGTTGATGCGCACTTCTACCTCCACTCTTACCATAAAAATGACATTTTGATTTTCAATTGGGTATTTGATTGGGTATTGGTTGATTTTGAGTTTTAGTTTTTTTTTTCAAATATTGAAACATTTTCCATGATGTGACGAGTGGAGAAGAATAACCAACTACGAACCGTCAAGGTATCCTTTAATGCTCATTTTAAGATCCAGTAACTCTTTACAGGATGGCTACATGATGGAGAATGCAGAACAAGTGTAGGAGAAAATATATGCAGATTTTCTCTTAAGTTTTATTTTCTGGCTGATATGGACTGAAGGAGGCAATAAATGGCAACATCTTACACTTGCACATAATGAGACAGCATCAATCTTATAATCTTAAAGAAATGTTCATATAGGGGGAACTAAATGTTGGCGACATGCTGTGTGACTGAAAGGTTGTGCCTCAGTCTTACATTGTAAAAAGCCAGATGATAGTTCTCTCTCATCTCTGATCAGATATTTTTGGTGGTGAATTGACCCTTCGCCTGTGACTCTGTGCTGCAGGCTGCAGTCTACATGAAGAGGCGGTAAGGTAGGCTGTGTCTTTCTAACGTCTCTAAGGAAAGACCTTATCATTTAACCTCGGTACATTGGCTGACCTTATTAGTGAGCTGGCTGAAATCCCCAGGAAATGCACAGCCTTTTACAGCGTCTCGTGCATTGATTTCCTCATAATTCGGTTTCAAAGACTTAAGGTGTGAAGCCTTCAAGCGGGTCAAGCTCTTCAGTGACTACTTTGTATGGATTTGATTATAGAAACACACATGGGAAGTCAGGATGAAACAAGGGTAATTATTCCACATATGCATATATTATTTATTCTGCAACAGCAGTTTGATACATGACATGAATGTCTCCCATGTATAACACATTATTCTATGGCCTGCTAATTTGATCCATGTTGGTGAATGTGAACAACTCTTACAAAGCATAAAGAGAGAGCCAATCCTCTGAATGAATGAATGAATGTACTGCCTGGAGCTGCTTTACTGATAATTAATGGGAGATAAATTAGTCAGTGAATTCATCTGAACTTCTGCAAATGAGTGTTATATGATACTGTGGTGTAGTCACAGTAATCAGTGTGGACCCTGAAATGTAACCTTATCCCAGGGATAATGATCCTGCACTCTGTCAGTCATCTTTTCAGTGATCAGTGTTCACAAGTACAGCCATGAATAATATCCAAATGTAAAAAAAAATATGCAATTTCCCTCTAGCATGCTTGCAACAGTCACTTCAAAGACACACAAACAATTGGCTACCATGAGATTATTAAGAATAATGTTTTCTCTACACATGAGAAGCACATTTTGAATTTTAATTCAAGCTACTTCAATAACAGTTGAAATTACTATTCAAACTTCATATAACCATGGTGAATATTTACTTTGCATTTAGATTTAACATAAAAAAGCAGCCAAGTAGAAAACCATGTAAAATTTAACATACTATATAATGTTGACATGAGAAATATTATGGCCTTGGTATTCATTAGACTTAACCATGAGAGCTACAGTATGTATGTGGCATTTTGAGTATAAATATACCCAGAAGTCAGGGTTTTCCCAATGTGATGTCTGCAAGCTACATGACTGACTACTGACTTGTAGCCTACTGCTACTTTTCTGCAACTGCTCAATAACTGTTCTAGTTGTCAAGATTACATGACCACTCCCTATAGTTCTCTGCTGAAAGCTCGAGCAAAACACACTCTTGAGACAACCTTCAGATAAACAGCTTTCCACTGCAACTATTTACCTTCTGATTTCAGTTAAAGTCACACTGAAATGAAAAATGACTTTTTTTTTTGCCTTTTTAGCTCATTCTAACGATCATACCATACACCTATTTGACAATTTAGATTAAAAAAATGACAAAATGTGTGAGTATAATGTATTTTATTGTATGTTTATATCAAAATCTCATTCCTTTCACTTCCTGGAAATCTGAAAATCTTTAGTGGTATCAGGAGGAGCACTGTTAGCTTACTATTACAATAGTCAGGGAACTGTTTTCGGTTCCCTTAAAATATCTGAAAGGCTATTACTGGGCATAGAGCATTTGCGCTCGCAGCTGCAGAATAACCACAGCATACAGAGTCACACCTGCTAAGCGAACTGAGATTTCTTTCAGTGCTTTCGCTTATTTGTAGTTACTGGTGTTTGAGATCCATTTTACCTTTATCATTGGTCAAATGTAGTTACGTTGCCAGCTTGCCGCAGTAGTGGGTCGCCTGTTTTGGATACAGTTTAGCACTACTTCGGTGCATATACTGTATACTGTTAGCCTTACTAGCATGATGCCTCGTACATAACTGTTTCAACATACCATCAGCTTGGCATTGTGGGAAATTTATGTGCCATTTTATAGCATTGGGTTATATTATCTTCACCTTTAAAGGAAAGTATGTTATTTTCATAATCAATGCATAATCTATACTTGACCAATATAATCAAAGAGAAATATATATATATTTGCACATTGAATAGAGAATAGAGAGATCAGTGTCACTAAGTTCATGCTGAAGTTTCACACTAATATGTGAGATTGATGGAACTGCTATTGCCAGAGAAGAGAGAGCAAGGGCGTAGAATTGGGTAGGGACAGTAGGGACGTGTCCCTACCAATATCAAGCGACTCTGAAATGTCCCTAGCAATTATTTTGATTGACAATAAACGTTGTTTTGTCCGTCAGTGTCTAGTCAATGTTAACAGATCGCGTTCTCTACTACGAGTCCCGCTGCATTGGTATAGTGTCCCGCGTCGGCATAGCAACGGACGCTGTAACGAAACTTTAGTATAACAGCTGTTTTAGAATGTTATTGCGTCACCCGGATAAAAATTGGCGTGACACCGCCTCCCTAACCCCCCCAAAAAATCGCTGATTGGCTTTGCCATTTCTTGCTAACGTATGAAATGCTGTGGGCAAGAAGAGCCAAAGCTCCGCCTACCGGCGAGCATGCGAGTGAAGACTCCATCCTATTTTATATTAGTAACAGTTGTGTTTAGCCATTAAAGTTAGTTTATTTAAGTACCGTGTCGCGTGCGTCTGTGACGAGTGACGACCGTAAGTAGCCTACATGTCACAAGTGAGATTGAACAATGCTGATGTGTGCCACACTGGACAACACTGATGTAAAACAAATATGCCAACAGTTCATCTCTGTTAATGACAGGCGTAGGCATGTGTTTGGCTCCTTCAAATAGGAGCAAGGCAGTGGACACTCAGCTGTTTGTATGTAGGGTTTGGATATAGTTTACAATATCTTATCATTATTATTATTATTATTATTATTATTTTAAATGTAAATACAGATTGTTGGTTTGAATAGGCAACAGTACTACAGTACCTGCCTTAAAACAAAATGTGCTCTTCAAAGTCCCATTCAGCTGGCAAATTTGAGTAAAGGATTCATTAATGTGCTACACCCCTGTGTCTGTGTGTCTGTTAATGAGTGTATTGGCTACCATAACTATCTAGATCAGTGGTTCTCAACGTGGGGTCCGGGGACCACCAGCGGTCCTTGAGGAGGTTCCAGGGGGTCCCCAGCAAATTGATGAATTGTTAAACTTCAGCATTATTTAATTTACAAATAGTTAACACAATTACAGAATGTAGAAGAATGACTGTTTTGATCTTAGTTTCACTGTTATCTCTCTACCTACAATACAGACAGTCATGGGATTCTGGATCAAAATCATATCTAACAATAAAAGTATTCTCAGATTTGGGTCCGAGAAACAAAATCTCATCAAATGGGGGTCCATGGCTCTAATGTGGACTAAACTAGGGGTCCTCGATATGAAAAAGGTTGAGAATCACTGATCTAGATGACATGAAATGGCGGTCAGAAGTCTATCATAAATGTAAAATGCCTCAGCTTCCAGTGGGGGTTACATCCCCTCCGGACCTCCCCCATTTGTGTCCCTACCAATGTCAAAATCAAACCTACGCCCTTGAGAGAGAGGTTATTAAAACATGGTAGGATGAAAGCACTCTTAGCAGGAACTGTATGATACAGGAATTAGGGAGGAAGACTCCTAGTTTCAGCCGAAATTACAGAACATCAGGTGTTTCCCTTTAATTAGTAGCTGGAATGACGTATTCACCATATTCAAAGGGTAAGACCAATTAGTGAATCATGTGAGGTAATGTTTTGAAGCAGATCATCTGTCTAGGTGGACCATGATGTGAGGGGGGTCAGAAGGTGGAAAAAGGACTTGAGGATGTGAATCCTTTGTCAGACCCTTCACATATTAGTTATATGATAAAATGTGTTTGTATAAAGTTTATATTTTTAAGAATACTATTTTATGTCTTTGATCCTATTAGGAGAAGCTCATCTCTGTGTGGAAATTTACAAACAACATCTCTCATGCCCTTGACCTGACCTGAAACAGATAAGACAGTGGCTAGTTTAATTGGTCCTTGTTTAAACTGGAAATATTTTAGCTCCGCCGGAACCTGACCATTTATAGGCAACTCCGCCGGAACCTGACCATTCTAGGCACAGAGTTGGTTGAGGGAGTAGACACCGTTAATTAAGGTGAACGATAAGAATACCCTGTGATAGGTAAACAATGGTGTATCAAAGAAGATGAAAGTTTAAGGGAAGACCGGTATGAGGTAGCTCACCACCAAGGCCCTTGGTGGGAGGAGAATGTAAAAAGGCATAAAAGAAGATGTATTTTGGAACAAAGCCAGTTGCTCCATGGATCAGCTCGGTTTACATGTACCCTTTGTGATTTTGCAGTAAACCTATATCATATTGAACTCTACTGGATTTGTCTGAATTATTTGTATTGATTTTTAAGAAGTGTGGTAGAGGACCTGAAGACTTCTGGCCCAACTGAAGGTTTTTCTCCCACAGCATGTTGGAGGGGAACCAAACTGGGGGTCTCAGCAGCAGAAGACCCTATGAGTTCTGTGAGTTTCCTCATGGGACTTACTTGTGGTGCTAGAAGCCCTTTCATCTACCCCCCTTTTTGAGCCCTTGGGGCAGTTGGAGCTGAAGTGTCTGTCCTTCAACACAGCCTTTCTTCTGGCTATAGCTTCAGGAAGGCATGTGAGCGAGCTCCACGCCTCGTCCATGAGCCAAGTGTGCGTGCTGTGGAGCTCTGATGGCTTGGGGGGCGGCACTTTGGCGCTAGAATGCGCACCGGATAGAGCTGTCTACCGGACACAGATGATTTTGGTGGCAACCCTCTTGTCATATATTGGGTAAGCTGACCAATGGGCCAAGCTCCAAAAAAAGTCGGTGCAGTCCTTTAAGCAGCAAGTTATATTCATGTCTCCTTATTCATTCTAGAATTGGAATAAGACATGATGATTTTCAAAAAGCCATTTTTTTTATGGGTAGCATCCTCTGATGGGTAAGTAAAGATATGAAAATAGGCATAAGGTAATTACGGTATTTTTGATGATTCCTTTTGATAAGAGTAAAATAAATGCCGTGATGTAGCAATTTTAGTTCATAAATTGCTGCAATTTCTCATATTGAGATGATCGCATACAACAGAACAACATCTGGTTTAGTCTTTTATCTATGTGCTTTCATATAAAATTATGTTTGGTTATAAAATACCCATTCTTATGTATAGAATGTGAAAGCCCTGTATGAAAAAGGCACTTAGCATTGAAGGCCACACACTGAAAACACAGAGCCCTCGATTCCACCAGGTACAGTTTCTCTTCTGTGATTTACAACCTAAAGAGTTCCATTGCAAATCCAGGCAGGAAGCATGACAGGCATTGGGACTGAACAGCATGTGTGGTGGCAAACTCACCGATCAATGCTGATGGCGCAGAGATTGAGGATGCTGGCTGTACACATCATCACATCCAGTGTGACAAAGATGTCACAGTGGATCTTGCTGAAACGCCACTCTCCCACCACCTGGAAGAGAAAAACAACAACAAATGGACGTTCGCAGTGATAGTCAACAGAACAAAACCGTTGCGTTAGCCCAGAGAAGGCAGCACCTCACCTAGAAGTGATGTGTTTTTCTTTTGCAACAAAAAGAGATCCTGACAGTCCAGTCTCCTTGTTTAGTTTTCACATTATTTACACAACAGTAAGAAAAAAGGGGGGGAGGGCAGAAACACCGCAAGAGTGAAGCATGGGAAGACAGAATTAAACAAAACATGGGAGACATCAGCAGATTACCTCAGTGGTTCTCAACTTTTTTGGCTCGTGACCCCTTACAACAAAGCAATGGCTATTTGCGATCCCCCGTTGGCACAGGTGTGCACATGCAGAGTGGTGAACATTTCAACCAAAGAATTATTTTCTCTTTCCGGGTTGTTTCATTTGATTCATTATCAGAGGTCTAGAGGCTTAAAACTACTCAGTATTTCTCAAGAAAAAAGCAAAAAATTAGAGAAAAAATACACATAATAATAAATCTTTATAGTAGAAATATGTTTTTCCTGTCCTATGATGAATAATTTCACGACCCCCCAAAATGATCTTGCGATCTCCTGGGGAATCCCGACCCCCAGGTTGAGAACCACTGGATTATCTGATCTACTTCACTGACTCCATCACTCAATACATCCCATCTTTTCGGTTACATCAATAGGAATTACGCAGAATTATAAATGCCCTCCATGTGAGTCAGATTATATCCTATGACGCACTTCCTGGTCCACAACCCTATAGGTGGCTTTCAGTTAAAACCTGTTCGTATTGGTACCAGCTTTGCCCTCTGTTACACAACTTAAAGAGTCGATGATGAAACTAACATCAGTGATCTTCTGTCAGGTCTGAGTGGTCCGGTGCCACCCACGCTGCCTGACACTGCAGCCCACCTGCTTTCCCCCAAAGCACTGAGGTGGCTCACAGAGAGAGAGACGGAGAGAAAGCGGGGGGAGGTGGGTGAGGATTGTAAACTCTAGTTCGAGAGTAGTCATGCCAGCGATCTCTGCCTCTCAGCGCTTTTGTGTTCAGACAGTATTCACCTTCATAGTGCTGCCATGCCTGCGTTCACCTCCAACCCTACATCTGTCTGGCTGATTAATCTGCGTCCCTAGGCGATGTCTTCAGAATTAACAGCCAGCTTGAACAGCCTTGTGTCATTGCTGGTGTCTACAACACTACTGGTGATTACAGAATGATCTGACAGCCCTAATGAATGCCATCTCTTTCTCTCTCTATCTCTTTATCTCTCTCTCTCGCAACCGCTCCTCTCCTCTCTTGCATTTTCTCCACCCTTTTGCTCCTGACATCTGTCCTCTCACTGCACACGTCCTTTACTCTCTCTATCTTCTCGCTCTCTGCGCTCAATCGGCCTGTATCTCTCTCCCTCTCTTTCCTCGCTCAATTTTCTTCTCTCGATCCCTCTAACTCAGTCTTTTGGTGCCTCCTCTTCTCTCCCGCTCTGCCACCCTACCCCCACTTCTTCCATCCTCATCCTCATCATATGTAATACATTTATGGGATTCACAACTAAATACCTCTACAGGTCATCTTGGCTGCGACATATTCATATCTGGGAAACCCATTCGGTGGATGTGAAATGGATAAGGTTTATTATTGCATCTGTCTGAGACAAACAATGAAATCAAAACAAAAACATGCTAAAAGAAAGAAATTCAATCGTTATGTAAATGTTGACTGTGGCTCATTTCTGTCTTTGCTGCTTTGTTTCACCCCACATTTCAATTTATATCTACAGATTGTACACAGCATATCATAATGTATGATATCAGCATTCTGCACCTATTTGCAAAGGTATGGTGTTGGGGAATTGAAATGGATGGAGGCTGGGGAACTGGGAAAGTGGTTAAGGGGGGCAGTTTGAGGCATCACTTAAATCAAAATCAGGATGAAATTAAACTAAGGCACCCTTCTTTTTAATCAGAAACTAGGCTGCCTTTATTAAGGTGGTATTCTTACAGACGCACTCACACATTTAAATTTTGAAATACTTCATCATCAAATTAACAATAAGGCAATTTGATGATTTGATGATTGTATGCAAGAGTAATTCTTGCATACAATCAGTTTGAACAACAACAATAACGACAAAAACACAAATGAAAAGTATGCCATTCATGTTACAGTTTTTGAGCCATAAAATTTCTCAGCTTTCAAGATCTGCACTGTTGCCACTCATGAAGCTTGTCGAACCTGAAAGGTGTAACTGTGTAATGTGGCTGGAATTCCACCATCACAAAACGATCATTCATTTTTAATAAAGAATGTGCCTGGGTTTTCATTCACCTCGATTTTAAACAATCTCCAGAGCTTGGGTCGAGCATAATGTGCCTGCTCTCAAATAGTCATGCTTGGCAGAATGTGAAAACTTTGGTAATTAATGCTAATTTAGCATTTAATAATAAAGGGCAAGGCGATGGCACGGCCCACACTCCGTGACAAACCCATCTTCAAAGTTCATGCTGATAGATTTTTAAGGTGAGGAACTAAGTCACAGCCATGGTCTCTGACACAAAATTGAAATGTTTGCAGATAGATAAACAGAGACGGGGAGACTGATGGGAAAACAAAGGAGAGATAAACCAAGAACGCTGTAAACAAAAACCATGAACAGATACCAATATTTGTGTTTATTGTCATTGTGTCAAAGCATACATAATACCAGATTTTCTGTGTCTTTGTTGAAATAAGTATGTTTTGGAGAGTGTGAATGAAACAACACATGAAGAAACAAACCAAACACTGAAGCGCGTGACGTCCGTCATTTGACTTGCAGGCAGTGTTTATTCTGATCTTGATAATAAGCTTTGTCAATCTGCCAAGATCCTGAACTGCTGCTGATCCTGCTCCCACTGCATGATAATCACAGATTTAGCTATTTGTGCAATTTTAGAAACTATTGTCTTACTGTGTTATGATTCCCTTGTTTTCCATTTAAGACTAACGACAGTAAATGGATTTATAGACAAAAAAGCCAGAAAATCTCATTGGATTAGTACACAATGCATTCTAATTCTGTATTGCATCTCTAAAGTGGCTTTTATGTGGTGCTGATTTTTAACGGGCTATTGATTATTTTTGTTCTTCTTAAATACATTTATCTCATGGGTTGTTGTACATCTTCAGGTTACGAATGCAACTGTAGTTCTCTGACAACATGAGTGAGGTATTTCACTATGGGGTACGCCTCCCTGCATAGTCCTCAGAAGCAGGGTAAGAAATTAACTTTTTTAAGACCATTCTTTGCCACTTTGATTTGATTTTAGGGCCATTTTGGTCAGGGGGAATTTTATTGAGCTATGAAACAATATATTTGGATTGCATATTGGCAAATAAACACTCAAGTTGTACCGCTAAGATTTGTTTTATTTTAAAACATAACAAATTCAACATACTATGCAGTGGAAACACATACTCATTTTACATCACACATCACAGGGGCTTATTCAAAAAACTTAAAAAAACTGCCAGGAGTGTTTTCGCATTCAAAAACGTGAAATACCGGGTCGTTATTAGTGTTAACGTTTTTTCCCCGTAGTCCCACCGCTTTTGATTATTTGCGTAGTGTGAAAGCGATTCATAAAAGCACACCGCAAACCAAACAAGTACAGATGCCACATACTGCGGCCACACTGATCCGTCGGAAAACAGACAGAATTATTGATGGATAGATTTCTGTCCCCCTGGATATAGCCTAGATTTTTTTCCTGTCAAGACACTCTTTCTTAGTAAAAGACGCCCTCTAGAGGCCATCTCACGAAGCGACGTCTCACTAAGTGTTACCTGACTGACTGACTGAATGCATGACCTGAAAAACACCTGCTCTAGTCAGATGTAATATGGCAGAAATTGACTGTTAACTGATGAAAATAAGTTTAAATTATTTTAAAAAATCAATAAGTATAGTTACATTGTGTCCCAGAGCATTAATTATCACTTCAAACATGAGAAAATGATTAAAAAAATATGACACACACTGGCTTTGCAATTATTAATTACCACTCTGATTGTGGTTATGAACGCCAATTTCCATCTAATGTGATTGGGTTCATCATGACCAACATTGAAGTGCAGCAGGAGTGCATGAGGAGGAAGGAGGTTTTCTCTGCCATTCTGACACGTCTATGCGGTCCATTGCACTGACACACAGGTGTGGGCAAGGTGTTAAATACATAAAGGTTATTTAACATGTTGGTTTTGATTGGCTGTCACCTGGGCTACAGTTGAGGATAACAGCGGGAATGTGGCTCCGTCACATATTCACAGCTCTGGTAAATTGATCAATTATCGCAGAATTTGTGCGCCGCTATTCTGTTACCGTGGAGTTTTATGAGTGAGCCTCTTAATAAGTTAAGAGTGGATAGTACGCAGTTTGAGCTGACTCTTCTCAAGTTACAACTCAGAGTGTTTTGGACTTGAGGCTAGGGCTAAAGATACGACAGTTTACTGTGTCACAGTGGCCTAAATTTGGAAACAAATCTACCTTATTAGAGCACTCACTTAAATCTTACTTTATTCATACCAATTTGTGGTTGACCTTATTGTGATACAACCCAGAGGCTGGTTAACATGGCACCATGCCATTCTATACATTACTCTTCGTATTCCAAATTTTGTATAACAATTGATATTTGATATTTCATGTGCTGTCTTTCAGCTGAAAATGGGAAAATGTAAATATGAATTCATTAGGATATGATGGCAGTTGCTCATTGATTCTGTTTAAGATTTTAGGAAGAGATTACGCCTAGGAGCAGTAATTTGTTACACTGTTCGTTACATTACTTTTGTGTTACACCCTCAAAATTGACGATTGCATCCTCTCTTCTCTAAAGGCCAAAAATTGGTATAACTCAGTTGTCTGCATGCTTCTGCATTAATGATTAGGGGAGCCAAACAGTGTCAATGTCTAATTTTCATCCTGTCACTCAATACAATAAAAAAATAGTGGGAATACCTCCATTTGGAGAAAGTAAACTTTTCTTTCTTTTCATCTAGGCCAGAGCATGTGAGCAGAGTTGACTGATTTGAAATTCTGCTCATCGCTCACAGAGTTGTGCACTCGCTCCGCTCGGCTGCTTCCTCCCCTCCTGTATGCTCCCCTCCTGCACATCTTCCGATTTATAAACAACTGCGCTCCAAATTCACTCCGTCTTCTCCCAAAAGTAGCCTATCATTTTAATACAACCATGACATTTCTCTAAACAGCTTGTGCAGCATAATCAAAGTGTTTTGTAGAGTCCAAAAAGCCTTTATTTACTCCATTATTTCCTATAACCTCCCTGACACCTTGTTTGGGGGAGGCAGAGGGCTCTTACTGCATGATGACATTATGAGCATCACTGGTGCAAAATAGAGCAGGTTGGAGTGTTAGGTTAATATTTCGTCACATTGGGCGATTGGACAAATACATCAGGGATCGGTGATGGCCTGAATCCATTTGTAACAGGAGTGCACACAAAACAACAGACTCACTCAAAATGGCGACTCCTCACCTTCAATGACTTCTAAAAAGTCCACAAACAATATGAATCATGGTAATGTCGGTCTTAATCCAGGCATGGGTCCATCCAGCAAAACTAGTAATAGTGTTTAGTCACAAAAACGTGTTAACTCAGAAAAACATTGATACTGCGACGTTGTTTACTTTCCAATTCTTCGGAGCTAATACCATTTGTTGTGAGTAGTGTTTACATAGACTGTGAAAGCAAGTCTTTTACAAATTCAGTATATTGCTTGGGTTGGCTCTTTAGTGTTTCCCTGTGCATCTGGGGCAAAACCAAAAAACTGCCAGTTAGGCAAAGTTGTCCTCGTTTTCAACACATGCGTTTCCATCGTCTCCCAGTCGAATCTCAAAAAGCCGTCATTTGTTACAGGTCAAAACCCCCACAACACACACACACACACACACACACACACACACACACACACACATGACAGGGTGACGGTGGACATTGGGTAATAACAGAAGTAATGATTTCTTTTTTTTGACTGGTAACAGTAATATTATTGAAATTGTAATTTGTCATACTCCTTGCTACTAGGAAAACTAACAATATTCCTGTAAGGTGTTACTGAGCAATGCACTCCCACCCAACATTGTACTGTATATACAAACAACACACATACAGAGAGGGAGAAACCATGACATCCTATGGATTTCTACACTGTAATTTGATCGGAGTGGTAATCATCATGGCTCATTGACAGACACAAGAGGATTAGAGTCCCTGCAGTCTTAGATTGCCTCGCTCCACGTCAAAACAGTGTGGCCCAAAGCCTGATGGTCAAAAATAACCCCAGGACTGAGAAGCTAGACAGAAGAGAAGAGCAAAGAAGGAGAGATAGATATATATATATATATATTTCTGAAAGCTAGCCCACATCCTGCTTGTTATTGATTTGGTTGAATTAGGCTGATTCAATGCAAGCCCCAGGGCTCTGTTCTGCTTTAAGCTGCAAATGTTAGCAGGCATTGATTTAGTCATACCTGCTTTCAAAACCAGGGTTACATTATACCTCACACCAAAGAATTTAAAAGTCATCTCAGCATTATGAAGAATTATTCATAAATGTCTGACCCACAACTGAATAGAATTCTCTGACATTTTGACATTGTCACAAATTGCCGCCACATTACAGGCCTTTAACCACCGCAAGACTGACATTTACTGTCATGATGTAAATTCATTACCCGTCAAACTGTTTAACCTTGATCCTTTGATCTGCTGACCGCCGTGGGCATCTTGCCGTGCTTAAACCCTTTTAACTAGAAATATGAATTGCTATTTTATTGCCATCAGATTTCATTTAAATGCCTGTCATAATATGCTTTGCTATTTTCTACGCCCTTAACGCAGACGCCAATTTAATTCTTATCTTTTAAGTTTTGCGTTTTCTTTGCAAAAGCAGAGTATTAATTTCTTGCAACACAAAGCCTTCAGAGGCCCTCTCATCATATTGTGTTGACAGAAAATAAATCTGTGATGGTGGAGATGCTTTGGAAAAGCAGAAAGCATCATTTCCCATTATAGCTGTTATCATTAGTTCTAATTCACAAACATTTCTAAAATTTGTATTGCTATTGCTGACCCAAAGACACCAATGAAATAGAGTGAGAGACAGAGAGAGAGAGAGAGAGAGAGAGAGAGCGGAGAGCATGCATGTGTGGTGTGTGAATTTACTCTTCTATACTTCATTTTTATATTAATCTCTTCTTTATTTATTGTTTTGTTGTTTTGATTTTATTGGACTTTTTCATCATCATTATTAATGTTGTATCATCATTATTAATTAATGTATTCTTGATTACTACCATAGCTTTGGCAGCATATACTGAAATGCTTCATGCCACTAAAGCTTATTGTATTGAACTGTGAATTGAGAGAGAGAGAGAGAGAGAAAGAGAGAGAGACAGAGAGAGAGAGAGAGAGGAGAGAGAGAGAGAGAGAGAGAGAGCATGTATGTGTGGCGTGTGAATTTGCCAAGAACTTGTCTCCCAAGAATTAGTGTCCCTAGAGTTTATGTCTCTTGGAGTGCATCCAAAGAGTGTAAATTTGTGTAAATGATGTGTGCGTGTGTGTGCGTGTGCGTGTGTGTGTGTGCGTGTGTGTACATCCTGGCTGTCCTACCTCCAAGTAGACGACCCAGGGCATGACCAGCGTGGCCACCAGTAGGTCGGCCACAGCCAGGCTGACAATCAGGTAGTTGGTGGTGGTCTGCAGCGCCTTCTCCCTGGACACGGCAATGCACACCAGCACGTTGCCGAAGACGATGACGAAGATGAGGAGTGTAAGGAGCATGGCATAGTAGTTGTAAGGGTGCTTCTGCCCTTGCTCCGTGTCGTTGAAGCTCCATGTTCCATTGTCATAGAAACTGTCATTGTAGGCATACTGGGTAAGGACATCCATTAGCTGTGAGTGACGAAGGCCAAAGACGGGCCCTGCGAAACATGCAGACACAAAGAGAAAACACACAGCATTTGCATACGCAGTTTTAATTATATGAGGGACAGACAAGGCGAATGGGAATGAGAGAGAGGGAGAGAATGCGCCATTATAATATGTCTGCGCGCGCGTGTATGTCTGTGTGTGTGTGTGTGTGTGTGTGTGTGTGTGAGCAACATAGAGTACAGTGCAACACCAAACCAAACACTGGAGCATCATGACATTTTTGGAGCCCAGTAGTCAGCTAAATGGATAAGAGAGGTTGCCAGAGGAGGGGAGAGGAAAAGCCTGAGTGTGGGGAGAGAAAGAGAGTTAGGGAGAAAGAGTGAAAGAGGAAAGAGAGAGAGAGAGAGAGAAAGGGACGCTCCTGTTGCGTTGCCCTGGGGCCTCTGCCTGTGTGTGTACCCTGCAGATGCCCTGTGCTGTCTGATCTTATTTATTTGCTCTACTTCCTTACTTATGTGAGACTGTTCTCACTGCCGGCCTGGAAGCTGGTGCTTGAACTGTATCCTAGTGTATTTCTGCTGTCCACTGTATTCTGTACCTCCTGCCCAATGTAATCTGTACCTGTCCACTAGTGTCCTGTACCTGCTAATAATAATAATCAGGCAAATTCTCTTTTTGCTTGCCCTCCTCCACAGGGAGGTCAGAGGTCACGGTCAGCTACACAACAGCGCCCCTAGAGCTGTTAGGCATTCAGTGGCTTGTTCAAGGACTCTTTAGCAGGGCGGATGTTTTTTCGCCGACACAGGGGCTTGACTCCGGTTCCCCTGTTTGAACCAGTCTCCCTACTCACTACGCCACTCTGCTTCCCCGCTGCACCGGCTGTACTGTCCATGTCCTGGCTGCCCACTATCTTACTGGTGAGGGGAGGAGCAGTAGGAGAGTGATAGGCCACAACATCAACAACACCATCACTGCTTAAATAAATGATTTAACTAACAGATAATAACAATAAGTAAGATTTTTACTGTCTCATAGCACAAAATGACCATAATATATCTGTGAGGATTTGGGTTGTTGATCAATACCAAAGATTCAACAGTTTTTCACCAAGTGCTGAGATTTCTGGCTTTCAAAAGTCACTTTCCAGCCTTTTGGAGCGACCCTTCACCCCACCCCCCCCTCCTTGCATCTCACCGATGGAAGACAGCGCTACAAGCGAGCAAAGGGGGTCACAACACATTTTGTTCTCAAGGCAAAAAAGCAAATGACAAAGCAGCATTATTATTATAATATTTTCCATTGTGACATATTACCACGTCGTTAGATGTTTCTCTTTGATCTCTACACTAATTAGCTAGCTTACTTGTCTCTTTTGTGAAAGCGTGATGTTTTCATTAATGTCAGGCTACTGTGCCAGAGACCTCTCCATGTTGTTGCAATTCCTTGGATGCCAACAGAGGTCAATTAAAGAAAAAGGAGTACAGTATAGTACAATTAACACTTTCAGCAAAATAAACTATTAATTTTTTTTTTTTTTCAATAATTGCCTCCATACAATTATCCTCTCAGAATGTGTTGTGTAAATAGGAAGAGCAGTCAATGATACAATTTCAGATACTTGCAATGATCAGTATAAGCTTGGGAGCTTAAACTCCAAAGGTAATAACCTATACTAGTTGTATCGGAAGTGGAGTTTACCATGATAGATATAACCTCTAGTAGCCTAGTGAGTGTGCTTTCTATCCTATTAAACTCTATAATCATCCTAAAAAGGATTTATAAAAAGGCAAAGACACAATGCCACAGTCAAGAGACAGAGGGACCTTGACAACACACTACGCAGAAATGCACAATTTCATACACGAAATTGGAAGAAACATTTTATTCAATAACACCAAATGTTAAAATGGCCATGCTGACATACAATACAGACCTTTTAGCTGAAAGAGTGTTGTAGTGTATATTTACCAACATGTACATGCACAAACACACAGACACACGTGCACACAATCACAAACACACTCATGTACACGTTCAGGTAAGACTTGGAAATTGGAAATGTTGTTGTGCTCAAAACAGTTACTGCGAATGCAGGATTCTACATGAAGTACTTTGCCTATTTTCGACATTCACTTCAAATCCAATTCAAACTCCACGATTTTTTTTTTTTTGACCAAGTTTTTTTTTTTTTTTTTCCCAATGTGAGGGATGCAGGTACCTTGACAATTACATTAATCATTAAAAAATAAAATAAAAAATAATAATAATAAAAAATAACAATAAAAATAAATTATAATAACAATAATAACAGTAATAATAATAATATAGATATACATATATGCACACACATACATACATATATACGCACATATACATACATACACACATGCATATATAAAAAACATACATATATAATAATAGTAGTGATAATATAAAATAAAATACATATATACTTATTCACACACATACACATATATACACATATACACACATACATCCACACTCAAACACACACACACCTACATCCTTAACTCCTCTCCCTGTGTGTCAACTTCCCTTTCTCCTTTCACCCCCAGTTTTCTGCATCAATCTTTATCGTAGTCCAAACTCCACAATTTTATTCATAGTTTTTTGTTGCTTTGTTTCTACTTATGCAGAGTTTGCAGAGGTTTGGCTGGTTGGCACTCGCTCTCTCGGGGAGAGCAAGACTGACAGCCCAGACTTTTTGCCAGTTTTGCCAGTTTCTGTACAGTACAACAATGTTTATTTCACAGAATGAGCTGCTGTAAGGATACACCATGAGAATACTGAGAGTGATGGACTTGCAAAATTTGTGCTTGGTCATTTCTCGCACGAAATAATGCAGTGCAGGTTGCAGACACACTTAGCACTTTGCAGATAAAGTGTCTCAAGCAGCTACAGCAGATAACTATGGCAGCCTTCAATGGACTCGACGATTCAAAATGTCAACACTGATGAGTGGAAGCTTAGACATTATATACAGTGTGAAGCTACTGTGAGCAGGGCAGAGGTACAAAACTAATGACATTCTAGCATGATGTACCCAGAGCACTGAAATCTGCTTTGTAGCCTACTGATATTGAAATAAAATGCATAAATATAATCAGCAGTGGTGCTGAAATCAATTTGAGTGGTAGTGTGGTGTCTCCTTTCCTTGTTTTAATACACGGTTACACCTAATAACTATGGGCCTATGTGACTAATGTTATCACTGAAACAGATCATTTATTTGTAGACATAAGCATAACCTTAATGTATTTAAGACCTATAGAAGAAAGATCAAGCTTACTCTGCAATATGAAGGAAAACAAAGGGGAAGGAAAAAAGCAGGAGTGAAAGGCCCAGGTCAGGGATTTCCTCCTACTCCTCCTCCCCCATACTCACCCACAGAATAGCCAACCCAAACAACATTGCACACACACACAAACACTCACACACACACACACACACACACACACACACAAATGCACTGTTGTTCCTGCAACACCAACAATATTAATATTAATATTATTAATATTTTGATATTTTTTGTATTTTGTATATATTTTGTTAACATTTTGCTATTTTTTGTATTTTGCTATTTTTTGTATTTTGCTATATTTTGTTAATATATTGCTTATATTGTAAATTTCTTTGCTTATCATGTTGCCTTATGTACCTTATGCACCAACCACACCAAGTCACTTTCCTTGTATGTGCATTGTGCAAACATACTTGGCATAATAAAGAATTCTGATTCTGATTCTGATTCTCTATTCAGGTATTTCTGGGAGGAATCGCACTCATTTCAGATTCAAAGTTGAATACAAGTACAAATGCAGATGTTTCCTGAAGTTTGGAGTTGGTTTTTCAACAGATACAGACTGGATCCAAACTCAGTTGTAAGTGTTGGAGGTCTCCCCTAGAGGAGGAGAGGTGAGGGAATGCTCCAAATCATTTCTTACTGAGAACATTTTGAAATATCAGCCATGAACCATTCAATTCTGCTGCCTTTAGATGCAAAATAACTGAGGCTACAGACAAAGTAGAGAAAATGAATGAATGAATTATACAAACTGTAGCCTATTTCACAAAAGGACAGGAGTTCACGTGGCGTAGAATCACAGAATATTATCAGTTTACTAAAACATGTCTCATAAATCTTTTGAAATCTATTTAAAAAAAAATTGCTTGTTGCCTTCTTCAGTCAAGCCTATAATTCACTCAATCCAACATTTGTGCGTTGGTGCATCCTGGCGGAGCAGCCAGAGGTTTTTCACCGATGTGTAATACTACTACTACTATCTCCTACTGATGAAAACTAAATCAATATACATCATGGCGTGGGAGCAGCCGGAGGATTCCACCAGGATTTCAAACATTTAAACTGCATTCAGTGAAATTCAGAAATTTGACACACTCACGGAGATACAGTATATGCAGCTTTCACTATGAAATTTAAACCAGACATACAGTAGAACCCTCCAAGTTTGGATTTCTCTCTCTTATGGGGTCCTTTCCTCCTTATGGGAGGTCCTGCCCCCCGCCCCCAATCTCCCCTCAATTTGAACCCTGGATATAGATAGAGAAATCTTCAGCTATATTACTAACACACCAATTTCTGTCAAAGCTATGTGTGTTTGCTAGCTTAGAGTAAGAGGAGGAGAAAACTTCTGTTCAAAGTCAACTGCTTTGACAAATCATGGTTGAGACACTGAGCGTAACTTCAAAATCTTGGAGCAAATGGGAAAAAAATGGCATAGTCTGAAAGAAGCTGCTGAGGCTTTAAAGTTTGAAATTCATGAATATCGGGAGCATGTGAGATAATAATGTTGAATATGTCCTTTGTCATCTCCTTGTTATTCTCAGCAGCAGACACACGGCGGAAAAAGGAGCAAAATGGATGCTTTTTTGGCTTGTCATGTTTCATATTATTATTATGCAGTACAGCGTATCGAAAAAGGGAAATGCAGCCTCTATTTCCTATTAACACATTATCATTTCCCCCTTTCCCCCTTTCCCCCTTTCCCCCTGTTATAGTGTTCACCATTTTCCCCTCTTATCTGAGAAAGGTACCAAACCAAAATAAATGCAAATTTATGGAGGTGACAAGAAAATCATTCATAGTGATAACTACAGAGAGAAGGGGGCATAATTGCAACTCCAAGATAAAGAGGCAGTAATTGGTACTCTGGGTGAGCAGGTTTATTTTCAGCATAGTATAAGTCACAGCAGCCACCAGCAACACAGGCGACACCGGGAAAGTGGCTTCACAATTGTGATGACTCGCTTCCTCCCCGTTACAACAAAAGAGATTTTCCGAGAAAGGGAATTCACAAGATAGTCATTGACTTCGCCGGCGTCAATGATTTTGACCTGGCAACTAAGAGGGCCAAGGTAGATAGAAAACTAATTAGAATGAGGGCTATCGCAGGGTAGAATCAAACACTCAGACAGTATTGGCAGAGTGGTATCTGCTGGAGGTTTGGTTTCCCCTTCGGATAGACTGATGCAGGGAAGATTTCATGTTACAGAAGCTGGAAAGGGCTACAAAAATAGATAGCCTATCTGTGCCTTAACAATTACACTGACTCAATAACCAACAACATTCATGCTAGGAAGAATATCAACTGGGCATTATTAGCATAATCAATTTAGAGGATTACACTGATAAATGATACCCACATAATTATCTATGAATCTAATATTCTAAGATATTCTTTCATTTAAGATACGTATTGTGTGAAACAGGTTTCAAATTTGAGGTCTGCATTGGTATTCGTATCAGAACATTTCCAATGCTCAGCTATAAACAGGTGAAGGGAACATGGGAGACAGAGGCTAAATAAGGGTGGTGGGATGGAACCCTAGGCTGTGGAGGGATAATGACCAACGGTGGTGGGAAACTGTGTGTGTGTGTGTGTGTGTGTGTGTGTGTGTGTGTAGGTGTGTGTGTGTGTAGGTGTGTGTGTGTGTGTGTGTGTGTGCGTGTGTGTGTGTGTGCGTGTGCGTGTGTGTGAATGACAAATCGATGGAGGGACTTAGAGTTAGACATTCGAATGAGAGTTTGGGGGTCTAGAATAGAAGCAAATGAGTGTAACCCAAAGCTTGTTTAATGAGGCTTACTGTAACATTAACATTGCAATTTCTTGCATGGTTTAATAAACAAATGACTACTGCCTCACTGATTGCTAGCTTTTCTCTGTCTGATACATGATCAGTTTACAAATCATATACAGTGTTGTTGGAGATTCCAGAATAATTACAGTACAAGACAATTGCTATTCAATTTGCAATGCTAATGTTAAAATATCATTATCATTGTAGAGTGGTGGAAACAGGGGTAGCTTTTTCATTATTCCACACTGTAAACATAGAAACCCACCTGATTAGTTTATACAGTATGTGTATGTATGGGAAGGAGATGGAGTGTGTAGGCACAAACAAACAGCAAATAATGAACTACATTCACACTGGGATATATATATCTACCCACTCAGAATACTTGATCTTATAAAACTTACAAAAAACTTATAAAACAGAACACTAGTGGTTACTGGCTACAAGAGAAACAACCGCGCTTCTTATTTTCCGCTGCTCCATTGAAGCCAGTGAGCTCACCAGTCTGCTCAAGTCTACCCAAGAGAAAAGCCTTGTCACTAATGTGGAAATCCAGGATAGTCAGATAATGCCCCTTGCTTTCATAGATCATTGCTGGTGTCACCTGGGAATGAGGGGATGCGGTTAGATGTGAGACTGAGGGATTATGTGCAGAAAGCGAGGTCAGGTTATTTAAAGATTCTATCCAGGACAGGTCAACTGCTCTCAGATCAGAGGTTAGCTGGGTGGCTCTGGTACTATTTAACCTATTTAATAACGGTGTGTGAGAGATGGACACACTGTAGCTGCTGGTCTAATATTATGACAATACCTTGATATGAACTGCAGCGTGTATGTTTGTGAGCATACCTCCCCGTTGGTAAAGCTCTCAGTATGATTGTAATATCTCAGTGATTTAACCAATGCAGTTTGTTGTTTTCTTACAAAATAATAAATATGATAGGAATGGGATGTGTTGGAGCAGTTGGAGCTTGAAGAGTTGGAACACCTAAGCACAGACCCTTTTCAACCCCAAATACGCGTCAAATAGCATCAGTTTACGTGCAGTCGCTATTTTAAGATCTACATGTAAATTATAAATCGAATTAATTTTCTTTTTGCAGTATGCATCTGATTATGTCTTTCGATGAAAATAATGATAATAATGCAAGAAGAAGAAGAGGAAGAAGAAGAAGAAGAAGAAGAAGAAGAAGAAGAAGAAAAAGAAAACATATAGAAAAGGTTAGCAGTACATCAGGGGCCACTCGCTCATTTATGACATTTGAGCGACATACAATATGCAATAACCTGTCCTGTATCCCTGGAAACTGCATTCAGTGTACACATTTTAACACCGACAAGTGATGTTTCAGTGTAGTGATGCTGTCAGAAAGAGATAAAAACACAAATGAAATATTGGAGACCATCCAGGGAGCCTCAAGACAAGTCAGATATGGAGAGATATGGAGAGAGAGATAAAGGGCTGAACGAAAGGCACATATGTATTCTACATAAAGACAAAAGCCCCCGGGGTACAAATTCCACCCATGCATCAATGGCATTGATAGAGTAAGACATAAAGGTTATAGTCGAGGCGATTTCAACCATTACCTACTCAAATCATGTCATAAGAGGGAAAATGGTACAGCATCTGCCCATTGGTAGAAGAGAAGGAGGCTGGGTAACGAGCCTCCAACGGCCTCATTAGGTTGCAGGGAAGCTCCAACCTAACAACCGGTCCTGTCTCTTGTGAGGCCACACGCTGCAAAAACACACCCTTCGCTACTTTCCATCACACGCGTACATGTACACGTACACAGTTCCTTTGCCCCGACACTCCCCTGCCCTTTCCGACACACCTTGCCAGCTCAACAGAGGCTTGTAAGCCCCAGGTAAATCAAGTGTGAAGCCCCGCTGTACCTGTGTGCAGAACTGTGCTGTCTGGGAACTCAACTGAGAAAAAATGAGCTGAACAGGCTGCACTGATGTTCTGCTGATCATTCTTCTTCTTTTTACAACGTCTCTATCAGATCTTACTCTGCTACATGCTATGGTTTGTTTAGTTGATGATTCCACAAACATGCATTTTGGAGTGAGTTAAAATGCTCATATTTACTTTCAGTTAGACCTGAACTTCATATTATGTGTGGCCTGTACTGTAATTGCTCTTATTATTCCACACTAGGCTGAGAGCTACAGTATAAGGTCATGCAGAGTTGCATCAACCTAGACTAACAATGCTCCATTAGGTTGGACAAAGTTTACAGATACTGTGTGTCTTAAACTAGTCTAAACTAGACTTGAAAAATAGATTTAGCCCAGTCTCGAATTTAAGTGGTTTTGCAGCAAACGCTTACTTTAGCATTGAATAGGGGGCTTGAATTCAGCCCTAGAGAAGACAGGTTCAGTTTAATGTTAATGGTCAGTGGCAGTGTAGGACAATGAGCTACCAACAGAGGCCAAAGAGTGTAAATACAAATTAGTCCAAACTTTGAATTAGTCTGAGGGTTTTCCACAGAAAAAACTAAAACATATTGTATTCATATGATACAACTTTTTTTCTGTTTCTTTTTTCTATTTTATCGATCATTTTCTTTCTTTTTTGTTATTGCCTGCAGGCTTTATTTTGTCACTTGTGTTTCACAATGTTCATGCATTTCTTTAAAACTATTATTCTTTAAGTATCTTAGTCACTAACTCCATAGTCCAAAAGTAACCTAAACAACATTTAAAGCCCCACCCTCACCCTGTGACTTCACAAACAATTTCTTATTTTTTATTTTTTAACAAGCCATCCAGTCAAATCATTGGTTTACAAGGCACAGTAGCAGCAACAATTGATTACAGATACATCTTTACATTTCCAATCCTATTTACTTGCTGCACACTTGCTGAAACACTTTGACCGGTCTTTTCCTTGTGAATGGAAAAGATTATCATATATTATTTTTTGGAATGGACTGTTTTCAGCATGGATGGAGTGATATGAGCAATGCAGGAGGTGCTTAAACCATGCTCAAAGGGGGACAGTGTGACTCCTTAAACACTACGATGATCATTACTAATCGTCTTGTCAAGCCTGGCGATTATGTCAAAGCTATGGTCTTCACAGGCATTGCTAGTTTCAGAGATAAACAATCGCTATGAAAGTTTCTGATTGGACAATTATTTATCAAAGCTAAGACTAAAAGGTCATACATGCATGGGGATCTATGCTCGCTTTGCCCACCAAACGAAATACTCCCAGGCTCTTGGGGAAAATGTCACGGAAGCTGCCGTTGAAAAGCTATTTCATAGAACCTCTCAGCGTAGTACAACCTCAGCTGTGTTTGCCACTTGACACAGAGAGGTTGAAAAAAAACATTCAAAGTGATGTGTGAATCATGTCATGCCAATCTTGAATCAAACACACCACCCCACTTCATCTCAGTGTAACCTTTTAATTTTTGGCCTTTTTAAGAGAGCGCTTCAGAGCCAGAAGGACAGCTTCAGGCTGCGGTTTTGAGTAAGCATTGCAAACATAATTTCTTTCCACACCTTGGGGTCTGTGTGTGTCAGACACCATCTGCTGGAGCTGGACTAATCTGGAACTAGTGCTTCTGATTGAAGGTCTAAGGGGAGACACTCTGAATGGGCCACATTCACGTTTCATGGTATTCAGACCAAACACACTGCACACCAAGATAATTGTTGAGAGATTTCCTTCCTCCTGGGGGGGGGTTGTGTTCTTTCTTTCTACTTTTGCTATTAATCTTCTTCTCTGCCTCTCTCTTCTAATAGTCATGCTGTCAATCTCGGCACAATGTCTGTCATGCCATTGGTCCAGACTGTTTGCTCGAACCTTCACAGAAATCCCCTGTGGGGCTGCAAGTGGTTTTAAAGTCATTTACCTCTGATACTTTATCAAGCTCTACAGGAGCCACAACCAATTAGGACATTCAATGTCCAATGACAATTCACATTCATTGTGTGTTTGTGTGTGTGTGTGTGTGTGTGTGTGTGTGTGTGTGTGTGTGTGTATGCACATGTGCATTCATGCACACACCTGGGTCTACAAAGGGTGCCTGGTTTGCTCTGACAGTGTAGCCTAACTGTGACTAAAGCAGTTTCACACCTCTCAGGGGAATATTGTCTGTGTTGCTCTGCAGTGGATCAGTGAGATAGAGAGCCATGGAAATGTTCTCTGTTCTTTCTGCACCCAAGTCTTGACTGCCTGTTGCTGATAAGACCAAGGCCAGTGGGCTGTTTATTTAAATAAGCGCACAATCCTTCAAATAAATTACAAAAATAAAAATAAATAAATACAACTTCAAAAATGAAACTGAGGATGCATTTCAATCTAGCAGAGCGATAGATGTGTACAACTTTTCTAATCTGCTTTTGACAGTAAGTCAGTGGTTTCAAAGCGTCACCTCAGCAAATATGGACATTTGCATGAGCATTTGCTCTAGTGCCAAAACAGTTAGTCGATTAATCAATTAGTCAATCGACAGAAAACAAATCAATTATAATTTTGATAATCAATTAATCGTTTTAGTCATTTATCAAATAAAAATACCAAACGTTTGCTGGTTACAGTTGCACAAATGCGAAGGTTTGCTTGCTTTTTTCCGTTTCATATCATTATACAATGAATACATTGAGGTTTTTGGCTGCTGGTCAGACTAACAAAGACATCACTTTGGACGCTGGTAACTTGTGATGGGCATTTGTCATTATGTTTGACATTTTATAGACTGAATGATTGATCCAAACATAATTGATAGATTAATCGATAATGGAAATAATCGTTAGTTGCAGCCCTAATTTGTACTGACTATAAATCTCAAGGTGGATTTGTCAAGGTATGATATTGTATGCTGTATTGTAAAGGCAAAGATCTCATAGAGGAGTACTTATATCCATCCTTGACTGTGCTAGCCTCCCGCGTAACTAGGTATTCGAAAACACAATAGCTGCAATGCCATAGCTAATATATGTCTTCAATACTAGAAATTTATATTCACTGCAATGCAATCATAAACAGAAGAAGCCCTAATGTACAACAAAATACCAGATACCACATACTCAAATTCCGGGTTACCCTTTATCCATAACACATTACACATAATGCACTATACTGTTTATCCTTCATGTGGATCAATATGTAATGTGAAAGAGCCATTAATGTACAAGCAGACCCACCAGTAAATATAACTGTCCCAGCATATGACCGTAACCTGCAGCATCATAACCAGATCATGATGGATCTCCTATTGGCTTTCGGACCTAATTGGCTCCTCCATCCTTTTCGGTGATGGCGTTAGTCCCCAGAGTGCTCACGTGTTTGACGTGCTGGAGAATGGGTTTCAGCAGAGAGACAAGAATATAGGACACTCGCATACAGTCACACAGATTCAATACAATTAAATGATTTACTTGTCAAAACACAATGCAATTGCCTGAACCAAATGACTGCTGCACACACAAGAGATAGAAACTTCTAATTGGTGGATTGTAACAAAAACGGACATTGGGGGATCATTCTGACAGAGTTACGGGCATATGCCTATAAGTATATATAAGCGCCAGTACTTGTATTTACTTCATCCGTGATTTTGAGGCCATTTGAGCATCTGCTTTGTATGCATTTGGTATTGTTCAAAAGGTAAACTATTTATATTTCATGCGAGCTTTCTTACATTTCAGACAGAAGAACACGCAAAGGTCACTGAAGCTGCTGTGTCCGTTCCCTTGCCTTTTTTTTGTGTATTGTGGTCCCAACAATGTTCCCTCTAACCTTACTGTGAGTGTTAATATTGACACCAACAACAAATCCCAACTATGGGAGACTTCTATGACATGGTAACACTCCAAATCTGATATAAGAACCGTTTTATCCATGTATCGTGTTTGTGGGGTGTTGTGGGACTTTGAAATGTATTAATATGATTTCATTGATTTTCATTGTTTACGTTTTTTTAACAGATAACTGCCACAAATCATATAAGAATCAAAGAATACAAGACGCTAGACATATTATGTATTCTTAGTTGAATTTTCTATTGAAGAACAACTTAAAGCAGGATATCACTTTTCAGCTTTTAAATATATTATTATCCTGCACTATGACATTTAGGACTTTATTAGTGAACATTTACTACTCTTTCCAACAGCCAGAAAACAGTTTACCCAACCCCCAAATCTGTAACGCTCACTGCTCCAGCTCCATAGAGAATGAAATGAGAAAGATGGAAAAGGTAATTGTAGCGGTGTCCAGGGTGATTTTCTGGGGATAAGGGTACATTTTGTTGGTTTTGTAGCATTTTGCAGAACTGATATTTTAATATAAAAAATATTCGGATGCTTTATGGTTTCTAACTTTGGCAAAGACTTCACAACATAATGATTGGACGACCCTATAGGCCTACACACATGATAATCCCCAACTGAATGGATTTCAGTTCTGTCTGTTTAATAAATTAGGTTGTGATTTCATTGACAAGGTAAGATGTGGATCCTGATGCAAAACCAGTTAGGTGCCAGTTAATGAAACAGCTCCTCTTTTGGTTTGTAACTGGCTTAAATATGCACATACTAAGGCAGGTGCTCTGCTTGTTGTTGTTGTAGCTGGATGCATCTAAAGTCTCTTGGGAGCAGTGTGTTGAATGTAAATGTCGGTATTGACCGACCAACTAGTGATTTGGCTTTTCAGCAGATGCCACCAAACTAATGCCTCTAGTACTGTGCCTCATCCACATAGAGCTTATCGACCACCTCAATGTAAATATCATAATCCTATCTGTGATCCAATCCCTTTCAAAGAAAAGTGATTGCAGATCTGCATACAGCAGGCTCTGGAATCTGACGCCCTGTTCTGCGTTGTTTATCTTTTACCTTTATTTATTCCAGTCACTCCTGCTGTGATAATATCTCTACCTCAAAACACACCAGTGTCCGAAACAATTCAGCAGTTCTGACTCAGTGAAACTGTCTTTGTCAAACAGCTGGGCTTGACAAGCGCATCAAGCAGCTCTGGCTGTGTGTTTTGCACACAGCGAGGTGCGACAGACCACAGACAGGAAGGTAGGCCTATAGAATCCATATGGCTGAAATGTGTCTGGCTTCACTTACTAGACGGCTTGTAATGGACATTACATCCAGTATCCTGTGTAACCCACTTTCTACTAATGGGGTGAAAGCCTCCTGGTAAAAAATTAATGTATTGATTGTTGTTATTATTACCAGTTGCTGAAGGCAGTAACATTGGCATTTAAATAAAACACCTAACAAAAATATACGCTTTCATGTCATGTACATCTGTCAAGAAAGCTTTCAAATCATTCATCATGCTAGTGAAAATGGCATAATTTGTTTTGTCAGATAAAGCCTTGAAATATCATTTTGGCTGCACCACTCTGGCTATTCTGTAACCAGGTGTTCCAGTGTATGCAGATGTTTTAGCTGTACACTCATGTAGATACTGAGACCTGCTGAATTAATGCTGCTGCTGACCAATAGTCAAAGCAGTTTCGATATTTTCTCATAGGAGCTGAGAGTAAATATAGAGGGTTTGACAATAATATATCATATTTTTTGGTTATTTACCCTTCTTTGTCGTCTCATACAGCTATAGCCTATACAGTCATGTCCCATAGGTTAATTAGGATCCATTCAAAAGTGACAATAGGCTATAGCTGTAATTATCAATATCAGCATCATCATTATCATCACACCTCCATCAGTTATCTGGTAACTGGCAACCCTAATAACCCTAAAGAAACAAACCTACAACAATAATGTTTAGGGGGAAACTGCACAAATATGTCAGCAAAACTGTAAGTCACTATAGCAATATTATACAAAGTGATAGTAATACCACAGGCGATTAAAAATACCATAAAATACGATAAGGTTAGGCTACTTTAAACTCACAACTGAGTACCGCAGACACACTATAAGCCCCAATGGGAATATTATTAGAATATTACAGTGATTCTCCGATGCAAATGAACCACTCCGGTTGACATTTCCTCTGATCTCTTTTGTTTATCCAGTCGGCTACTGCGTGCTGTTGTTAAAGCTGCTCAGAGGGTGTTGATAGGTTGCAGGACGGGTTGCACGGACTGAGCAGCCAGTCCGCTGCCCTGCGCGGACCCGCTGCCTCTGAAGCACCCTGCACTAATTAAATAGTGAGAGGCACAAACAGATCTGAAGTCAGCACACCGCGGGCTGGGAAGGAGAGCTCGACACACGCACACTCTCATATCACAAGAAAATAAACTACAGCTCACTTAAAGCACTTTTCCAGGGTGGATTATACGGACGTGAGCAAATATTTGCTTTAGAAAGTGTTTTACAATCAAGACCGACCCGGATCAATAGGCTATAGCCGGCTGCTGGCTCTCGGTCTCTTTTCATGTCCTTGTTTTGTAAACGATGAGGCAAAAATCGTCTCTGATGCATGGCTGTTGTCTATGTGACACACTCACACACATACACACACACACACACACACACGCACACACACACTAAAAGTGTGCTTTTTGAAATGGGCAAAACATTCCCCATTACTCGCCAATGGTGATAAAAAAAAAAAGTAAAATAAATAAAATACAGCTGTGGCCAAAATACAGCTGTGGCCATTCCACTTTGAAAGTTAATATCTCAAAAATTCACACTCAATAAATCAATTTGTATCACCTCGAATCTCTTATTAGCTAGGCAAGACCACCTGGGACCGTGCTGAACTGAAATGCTTTTACATTGGTTAAGCCTGTGGCAATATTTGGTGCGACTGATTGAATCTACATCTCGCTCTGGCCAAGTTCGGAGCATCACAGAACAAACAAATGTCTTACCTTCACGCCATAAGTTTGACTGAATCTCTGCTGTTACAGGCACCCAATTGTTAAATCCAAGAATATCCACATTTAGCTTCCTCTGTATCCTCTGCTTGTTTTGTGCATTGTTCACAGTTCATAAATTACCGAGTCGGTGCTGCGGGTCCGGTGCAAGGCATTAGTGCAGGCTGTTGTATGATAGAAACAATACTGCGTGAGGAGCCAAAAGAAAATAGAAAAAGAAAAAAAAAATGTTTTAAAACATATTCTCTTTCCTGGATGTTCGCTGGAAACCTCAGGTAAGCCTTCATTCAGTTTCAGTGTTGGAAGAAGTGAAGCAGAGGTTGGAACTGTGTGGTGTCCGTCTGGCGTCCAGGAGCTTTGCGCGCGGAGTTACCTTCAGTACTGACGGAGGCTGGAGACGCTCTGACTGTAAAGAGCTGTGGAAAAGCAAGGCGGGGTTATATCTGTTTAAACCTTGGGTAGGGGGTGTGCGCTCATTTAATGTCACCAACATGGGTAGATTTGGCTGGCATTTTTTCCGTAGCCTACTGAAATGCGCCATACAGTATGTGGGAAAATCCACAATCACTAGGTAGCGTGTCACTTAATGTAAGAAACCTCCTTACAAAAAAGAAAAAAAAAGGAAATAAGTACCACAGTTTCACCAAGGAATTTCTTTTAAAAAGGACACATTCCTGTGGTAACGGTACACTTTGCTGCTGTTATAGCCTATGGTCTACTTGGTGGTAACGTCTGCAATATAGTATAAGGCCTGTACAGTACATTACCACAAGACGTGGTGAGAACTGTAGGAACCTTCCAGTAAGAATACTGCATTAATAATGTTTTGACTTTAATATTCATTGCATATTTGAAATAAAGTATTACAAGTAGGCTTTATGTGCAAAAACACACTTGCACACATGATGGAGGGAATAATGGATGTACCTGGAAAACAATCTGATTACAGAAATATCTCTGTCACATTAAACTTAACCTTAACCCATACACTAACCTTAATGGTTAGTTGAACTTCAACACAAACCCAAAAGTATTTATTTTCCTTAAAGGAAAATCCACCCTATCACATTTTAACACTGTTAACAACAGCTATATTGATGATGTTGCACTGGGCCCATTTTGTTATTTGGTGGTGTATTTTTTATTCCTGCAGATAACTGGCCAAACAACGTGACATCATGTCGAGATATTTCCAGTGCAGCTACAATGCAGTTTAATAGGGGGAAAATTTCAATGATCTAAAACATCAACAGTAAACATCAGGTTTTGGTGTCAGTCCCTCAGAATTCAAGAGCAAGAGCTTCTGTCTAAGACTCACCAGTTTGCACTGATGTTCAACAATCACACAGACAGAAATCCATTGCAGAAGAGGAAGAGATACCAATTTCTCCGCAGACAGTAGGCTCAGTACCATACCACATACTACCAACGCACATTTGTGTCTCTGGATGTCCAGAGTTGTTTGACATTAGTTCTGACAAATACCTGAATGCAAAAAATGACGCCTGTAGGAAAATATTGTATGTTGTTATGTTTAAAAATGTATAATAACTTATACAACAATTTAATTAAAATGTTGGCAACGTTGGATAAATCCAACGCGTTCAGACATTACGGACCGCAGAGCATTTGCAGCATCACGGTGATTCAGAGCTGCAGTGTCCAAGGATTCTCCCATGTGAAATCACTGAACTTCCGTTCAATCAGGGAGACTCTGGAAACATGAAATGAGCGAACACAAAATGTTTTATTGAAAGACATTTGGCGGGACCCTTGAGCTGGACTGTGGCTGGAATCAGATGGACAGGGAAGGCCGGGATGGAAACCTGTAAATTGACGTATTAGGTGTGATTGTGGCCTTATGGCATGTTCACATTATGGGTTACAAAAGCTACAAAACAGTCTGACATACCAAGCTACATTGTCTCCAACGGAACAGCAGGAACTGTTTGAGATGGGCTGGCTCTATCAATGTATGTGTTTTACATAATATCTAACTGCTGAAGCATGGATCCAAAACAAAATAATGAAAGGACGGAGGATGGATAAAGATTCCAGAGTATACTTGCCAGTCAAGGATGCATCGGATGGTGACTTGACCAGCGAGAACGAATTGAAAGCCCCAAGATTTATTGAGAATGAGAATATTACTCATCATGTCCGAGCAGCATTGTAATTTACAGTACAGAGCCGGTTGAAACAGGTGGGAAAATTAACAGCTGTGTGCGTTAATTAATCACGTGCGCGATGTGAAGCACACAGTCCATCTCAAACTGTAATTAAGCTTCTTTATGTTTACTTTCATCAGAACACCAATCTCTCCAAGACAACTTGGGAAGAATTTTCTCCACAAGGTCACAAGTATCGACTTGGCATTCTTGGATTTGATAATCAGCTGTGTGCTTGATGTTGCGCAGGCCATCAATTAACACACAGCTGTTCATTTTCCCAGCTGTTTCAACTGGCTCTGTACTACAGATTATACTGCTGCTTGGACGTGATCGCAATGAATCTTGGGGCTTCATTCTTGTTGGTCAAGTCTTGTCGGTCATACATCCTCGGTCAGCAAATAACCTTCCAGGATCATTATCCGTCCTCCATCCTTGCTTTTTTTTTGTTTTGGAATCATGCTCTGACTGTTAGATATTATATCAAATGCGTCATGGAGGACACAACAATGCACAACAACACAAATTGAGAAAAAGTTGTTTTGAGTGTATGGCATAACTCGCTTTTTTTCGACTGGAAATGCTCGCTCTCTTGCCATTACTATAGCAGCGTTATTGCTCTCTCCACCTACATGTAAAACCCAGCTGGATGCAACAAGTCGAGGCAAGTTCACTGGGGGCTGGTGTAGAGATGGGGGGAAATGTAGGAAATCACTGACTGAAGCAGAAGTAGACGAGGCAGGTTGAGAGAAAGTGGATAAAAAGGTAGATTACAACACTTCGTCACGACATAACTCCTAGAATGCACTGAACATCACAGAGGTGTGACAGACATGCACAGGCACACACATGCACAGACATACACACCCACGCACGCGCACACAAACACACACACACAGGCACACACACATGCACGGTCCCCAGGCCAGTTGTGGGAGGCACAAACAGATCTAACTGCTGAGTGCCATGGGGCAGCGTTGCAGCCTGGTGCCGCCTGATATGGCCTCTATTAACTTGTGCTGATGAGAGGATGTTGGCAGAATGCTAAATAAATCATAGCAACTTTGATGACAGCGCTCCGTTCATGCTATTTCACACCGGCTTTACCCTTGTGTGATGCTAATGAAATGCTCCATAATCCACTAAGGATTTCCTCTAGCGGAGGATCCACAGTATCACATACAGTGTTAATGGAGGTGGAAATTCACATCAGGAATTAGCATTCATTGTTAGCATTTCTTTTTTTTCATGTTGAACAGTTGTGGATTCTAGACACATAGGCAAATCTCTCAGGTTTGCTGAAGGCACCAAACCACCACTAGTGAGTGGATGCAGACTTGAGGTGAACTGGGGGAAAGGCACAGACTTGGCTAAAAAGGGACGCTACTGTGACATGAAACTCTCTCTCTCTCTCTCTCTCTCCCCCCCTCTGTCACACACGCAAACGTACTAATAGCCATAGAGTGAGGTTCTGGAACTGCTATTTTGTGAATCATATTTTATGCACCAGCAGTCATCACCTCATCCCTTACTGTAAAACATTTATATGCACATTGGTTAGCACCAAATACTCATGTGACATCCTATGCTGTACAGTGAAACATTCTTGTGAAGCCTGATATGAGCACTTTAACCTGACATACTGTACTTGAAAGAGAGGCAGACAGAGAGAGAGAGAGAGAGAGAGAGAGAGAGAGCAAGTGTAACAGTAAGAGTAGTGTAGGTGCAGACGTACCACAGGATGGAGTGAAGGAGAGACGAGGAGGCGACAGAGAGAGAGAGATACAGAGAGAGAGAGAGAGAGAGAAAGAGAGAGATCAGGCAAAGATATCTGGCCCATAGGACGACATAAGGGAAATATTAGTCGCTCCTTTTCCTCCAGGGAGTGTGAGCCGTTCAATAATAACAAGAGTGTGTGTGAGAGCTGTGAAAGCAACTAAACCACTCCTGTTTGCTGACATATCAAGTCCCTTTCAGTATAGCGCTGTGCTGTAGAGGGATATCCTACCGCTATCTTCCTCCATTAGTAACAGAAGTTGCCCCTAACAACACATAACACAGATAAGGAGAGAGAGAAGATATATATATATATATATATATATATATATATAGAGAGAGAGAGAGAGAGAGAGAGAGAGAGAGAGAGAGAGAGAGACAGACAGACAGAGAGAGAGAGAGACAGAGGGAGTGAGAGAGAGAGAGAGAGAGAAAGGAAACTGAACTGTGAAAATGGTGATGGCTTAACGAATTTAGATTAGGAAATTTAATAATTAGGAAAATTAATTTTGAAGGAGAACCACCGCCAACCAAAGAAGCTGACTGCAGAACCGCTTAACATTGCTTCTTCTAACAGATAGATTCTGCTTGTTCGCTCAGGCAGAGTAATTATGTGTCTCAGAGGACATCGTGGAGGAAAGAAGTAGCTAATGACAACACAAGGAAGAAAATACTTAATGCAGGATTTATGTTTATTTCATGAGCCTGTTTAATTGTACAATTTCCCGCACAATATGTGATTGAACTTTGCTCATCACAGTTGAGTGGTGCTTTACGGGGCTTTGTTTGTGGCAAGTTTCCATCCTGTTTTGTTGTTGTTACATTTTGTCAGACGCTACAGCACTGCAGGTAGAGAGGAGCCTTGGAGGAAGTGAGAGAAAAAGATGTCCTGAATGAAATATTACGCTTCTAAGTGTAGGAGAAGGAGGAGTTGTAGGGTAAATAATTGATGCTGCGAATTTGAAAATCTTATCTGTTCCGGTTTCATCTCTCTCTCTGTTGCCCAGACACTGAATCATTGTCCAATGAGCGGATCCGATGTGAGATGCGGATGTGTCAGAACAGGGGGAAAGAGGAGAGTTAAGGCACAGAGAACAGAGAGGCGTCTGGTAATTGTGGAGCTCAAGGTCAGGCGGCGCTGAAGTTGCCAAGTTGAGCAGCATGTGCAGAATGTGGACAGCACGATGGGGCACTGTGGAGTTGCCGTTGCATTCATTAAACAAGCTTGTTAGCCTTATGGCCACACATGACTGAGTATAAAGACTGTTTTGCCCACAATGAATTAATCAAAATGCCTCTGCTTGGAACTGATTGCAAAGCGATTTAAAATTGAAAAAGCTGTTCTCTCTGGAATGATTATGTGCCATGTTGAGGCTGACTCGATAAGAAGCTGTTCATAGTTTGTTAATCCAAAATCTATCCTTACTTTTGCCTCTGTTTACACTTACCTGTTATGTGATTTTAATTGTATTTTTGCTCATGTCCACTGCTGTATGTTTCTCTGTAACTTTTATGTTTCCCACACTGTTGCTTTCTTGCCCCTATAATCTCAATTATATAGATAGACAGACAGACAGACAGACAGATGGTTGAAAAAACAGTGATTTGGGGAACAGTTTAGGAAAAATACAGAGAGACAACAGAGAAAGGAAAGAGAGAGAGAGAGAGAGAGAGAGAGAGAGAGAGAGAGAGAGAGAGAGAGAGAGAGAGAGAGAGAGAGAGAGAGAGAGAGAGAGGGAAACTATAGAAATAATTGCAACTATTGATTTTTTTTCTTTGACTGCCGAGGGGGGATCCATGCAGTAATCAGATGGGGCTATAATACTCTTTTCTCTCCGGTGTACCTGCCGCATTACTGAGGGGAACAGTAAGGAGAACAATACATAATTTTATCTTGCAGACTCTGTTTTGTTTATGTAAGCCGAGCCCAGGGGAGGTTTAATCGTAATTGAATCCCGAGAGAGCAGAAAGGACAGCCCATTCTATTGATAAACGATAGAAAATGGGTAAAAAAAATTTAAAAAAACACAAAAAGAATACACAACATAAACAATGGGATGATCCAACCTAGTCTTAGCCAATGAAATCCTTACCATGGTGCTTTGTGCTGGTGTGTGGTGCCGGTTGGAGGCTTGACTCCGCTGTGGCTTCGGAGGGGGTTTAACAAGCTCCATCTGAGCCTGATACTGCAGAGAGACACATGTCATGTTCTATTAGAAGACTTTTAGTTACCCTGCTTTTCTCACCGCTGTCATAATTAGTTCATTCCACGTGGCCAGAGGCGAGGAGTCACATGAATTTTGGTTGATTACTGTGGACCCTGTCACATGCTAATCAAATACACAAGACAAATGCATCATGTCCATGCCCATGTCTACCAATACTACCACTATTACACACACACACACACACACACACACAAACCACATTCACACATTTTTTAGCTTCTTTTTGAACACTAAACCTAATTTACTCTCCAGAATAAGAAGCCAGGAACTTAGTTTTCTTGGAGTCGCTGCACCTATCTGCTCCCTGGTCTGGGATCATGAACACACACACACACACACACACACACACACACACACACACACACACACACACACCCACTCCCAAAAAATTGTTAGCTTCTTTTTGAACACTAAACCTAATTTACTGTCCAGAATAGAGAGAAGCCAAGAACTTTGTTGTCTTAGAGTCACTGCACCTATCTGCTCCCTGGTCTAGGCACACACACACACAGACACACACACACACACACACACACAGGTCTGTGACCTAGAATCCAAAGAGGAGTGAGCGGGGGAGAGGAGATGGGAGACAAGGAAAGGAGAGGAAACAGCTCAACCTATATAAAAAAGACACGAGAGAAGAAGAGAAGAGAGAGGAAAGAGTGATAAAGGAGAGGAATGGAGTTGAGCGGGTCGAAGAATGGAGAGCTGACATTCAACTTAACTTTTTCTTTTAAGTCCGTTGCATCACCGTGGCGCCAAAGAACATGGCTGCTGCACTCGGCTTCCACAAATGCCAAGTGAAAGCTGGTTTAGTATTCAAGGGAGACATGTAGCGTGACACTTTTTAAATCTCAAACGTGTCTGAGGTCGCTCGGAGGGTAATGCACACGAGGGGGGAAAATGGTTAGGTCAGAGTGAGTATTATGTGGAATTTAGTCATCTATATGTCTTCATTTCTCTGCTTTAATATGTTGTGGTGTTTTGTAAAAAAAAAAAAGTTAGCTTGAATATTTCATTTAAAAGTTCTTGATGCTTGCAACTGCCTCTGTGGACCAAACTAACTCTATCTCCATGCTAATGCCCAGATTGACTCATTATTTTCACCCTCCGCCTTGAAGAGCCTCATTTTCTTTCATAGCCTCAATAGCTGAGGGAGACATTCTGCTGAATCGTTTGCATCAATCTACTCAGTATAATGTACAATACTTCAACATACAGAACTGACAACAGTGAGCAATCCACAGAGCCTCAGCATGAACTCACCCAGGCTGTTCCACTTTTAGTAATTCTTAATTCAACAGTGAGTTTCTCACCTCACTGTAACTGCGACTGTGTTGTTTTCCATTCTAGTTTGCATACTATTTCAGCACAGCAGGTCAGTAAATCCTGTTACTTTTGATGAACCATGTTCTTGCCAGTACAAAAAAAACACACCTAAATTCAAAGCAAAGTAATTTTTCTTTTCAGCGTGAAGAAATATTTCAATTGTAGCTGACTGCTTGAACAAAAGATGAGTCAGTTGCTTCCTACGCTTGGCATCACTTGATGAAGATGACAAAGTTTGAACCGAGACTTCTGCTAGTTTGCAGAAAAGCCTATTGTGCCATCCTTGCAAGACATAATAAGACAGAAAGACAGACAGACAGACAGACAGACAGACAGACAGAAAGAAAGAAAGAAAGAAAGAAAGAAAGAAAGAAAGAAAGAAAGAAAGAAAGAAAGAAAGGCAGAACTAAGGGAGGAACGAAGGGAGGAAGTTATGACAGAGGGGCTCCAGTATAATGAAGGCAGCAGGAGCTGAAGTGCCCTCAGCACTCAGAGGATGAGGAGCTTTATTTTAAAGAGGCCAACCCTTGACTTTAATTGGGAGCTGGTGAGTGTTGAAAAGTGAGTTTATGATGTGATCATTAAGTAGCCCGAGTGTTCAGGTTCCCTCCCGAGCGAGAGAGGAGAGGCAGAGGGAGAGAGGGCAATGAGGATGGCAAGAGAGGAAAAGATAGTCATGTTAAAGGTACAAAAGATGCAAAATCAAGAGCGACAGGAAGAAGAGATAGAGACAGGAGGAGCGCGAAGACGACAGGGGAGAGATAAAATACCCAAGGAGAACATCTTGATTCAGTCGGGACACCCACTGTCGCCCAGTCCAGTAATAAAGGTACAGTGCAACAATTCATCTGTGTCAGAAAGAGCTGTAGAGAGCATCTAGTGCTCCTCATGTTGGATTGGATGGCAACATGAGAAATGGGGCCATTGGTAGTCTGTTACTGCACCTGGCCTCAGTTAGGTGAGGGCAACAGCAGGGTACGATTTGAGAGATGTGTGCCGCTGCGCATATCAAGGGATGTACTTTTACAGCGAGCCAACTTCCCTTAGAGGATGAGTGGTGCCGGCTTTAGCACCACCACAAAAGACTGAAACCACACAGCCATTCACATCATTACTGCCTGGAGCATTAAGGGCTTTTTTTCCCCCGTCCAGAATAAACGTGCCGTGTGGAAATAGAGTTATTACTGGCTTGAAAGTGTGCTTATTTATATTTAAGTTCTCCTCCGAGTGAGAAAGAGTGCCTAATGCTGTATAATGGGGCAGGTAGCTGCTATATCACAAGCCCTAACCACTTCACCTGCAGGGAATTTTAGCCCCTGTGACAAACAACATGTGATGCTGAGACACAACAGACGGCAGGATCACGAGAAAAAAAAGCCCCGGTAATTCCTACACTGGGGCAATGTCTTGTTTTTAGCCTGCTTGATTCATTACCACCTCTCTCCCCACATGCAGGGCCTCTGCCCTTTACTGCTGGGCAGACCCGCAGACTGTCAGAGCTCGCCGCCTGACCACAGTGCTTTTCTCTAATTAGCTACATGTGAATCCACTGCTCCAGCTGAATATTTCATTTGGTAGTGAAGGTCACGGCTCTGTAGGATGTTACTTGAGAAAATGTTTTAATTTATGCTTACAATTAAACAGAGGTAGGCACTGTGACCGAAACAGGCCTAGTTCTTCATTATTCAAAGGGAGAAAAAAATGATGAAGAGGGAGGCCTGGGAGCACAGACCCTCCCAGATGTGTCAGCAAACAAGGAACAGGTGAAAGATGGAAACACACAAAGAAACACATTCATCACTGTGTGAACGTATGACATCTGAACAGAGCTTGATAGATAGATAGATAGATAGATAGATAGATAGATAGATGGATAGATAGATAGATGGTGTATGGTGGTTTTTCACACATGTACACACACACACACACACACACACATTATATGTTTTTACATCAGCCCCTTTCTTCATCTAAGTGGGTCCTATCAGGATTTGAACCAGAACTATGCGAGGTCAAACCAGGACAACACAATGAATAACTAATTAGAACAGATTCAAAGCCCCCTGCTGACATAGCAATAACACACAGCCAAACAGAAAACATACCAAGAGACCAGTGCGCGTTTATGTGCACACGAGCACTTGTGTGTATGTTTGTGAGGGAGACAGCTAGCAAGAGAGAGAGAGAGGGGGAGAGAGAGAGAGAGAGAGGTAAATGAACCGTGTCTAAAACATGGTCCCACCGAGACACTTTACCCCGCACATTCCACCCACATCCCAGGGAGCGTAACTGAAACATGCACATTGCAAGTCAAAGGCCATGCATTGATTTTCGTGACAGCGTAATGGTTGCACACACTGGTTTAGACTTACCTGCTTGCATTACACACAGCGCTTCCCTGCCTCGCTCCCACCCAATTCTGTGTATTCTTACACTCTGCTTACTCACATGAGGGCAATTTACTGTATAAACACCCTCATCCGTTTTTGTAGGATTATCCATCACCCCCCGAAAACACAGAGATGCTGTGATCTGAATTTACATAAGGAGTGTGGCCCGTGCAGGCAAGAGGTCTCCTTGCCCAAGGTCTGTTGTTGTTCCCAGCGCTGTCTCCTCCGACTTCAGAGACGCGTCCTCAGGCGAGCTACTTAGTGCGTGTGTGTGTCTATGGAGCCTGTCAACTTCAAAACTGGCAGTCATGTCATCCCTCTCTTTCTCTCTCTCTCCATCTCTCTTTCTCGCTCTCTCTCCATCTCTCCCTCACTCCATCCTGTGGTACCTCTACACTGTACTCTCATTGTCATCTTCAAAACAGGCGGTCATTTCACGTCTTTCTTTCTCTCTCTCTCTCTCTCCCCCCTCTCTCTCTCTCTCTCTCCCCCTCTCTCTCCATCTCTCTCTTTCTCAATTCAATTCTGTTCAATCCAATAAGCTTTAGTGGTATGAGGTACAATTCAGTGTATATTGCCACAGCTTTGGTAGTAATCAATAATGATAACATCATTAATGATGATTAAAAAAAATCCAATAAAATGAAAACAGACAGAATAAAGGTAATACTAACAGTACTTGTAATAATAACAACATATGTGAAATAAAGAATAGATTAATGTAAAAATGAAGTATTTAAGAGTGTGCCGTAGAGAGTATAGTAGAATAGAAAATACAGTAAAAGATATCAAATATAAGAAAATGTAGCAGTGGGGTATGCTGATATATAATATGCAAACTGTTTTTTTTCCTCCACTTAACTAGTTTTCTCTCAGCTTGTGACAGATAAAGATGTACTGGGCAGCATTATTAACTGCTTCGCACTCACCCATCCATATTCTCAACTTATTCTGTTCATCTAGAGATGAGAAATGAGGCACACTGTCAGTGGATTTGTGGAAATCGTGTTCTCTGATCCATGAGAACTATTCACAGTAAAGGAGGAAGTGCATCTCTGTCTCAACCTTTCTTCCCTTCCCCTCTCTCTCTCTCTATCTTTCTGTTTCTCCCTCCTCCCTTCTTCACTGCATCCTGTGCTACCTCTTCAGCACTGTAGACTTACTATCACTGTACACTGTCAGATAGTGTATCACGTCTCCTCACATCAGTGTTTTCTGTCAGAAGTTTTCTGCTGTCGTAAAGTCAGCGTGTCAAATGGGAGAACACAGAGAATAAGACCATCAGGAAACAATCCTGCTCAGCTTCGTCTGGTGTCACTGCTGTCATCTCGCTGTCAAGTCAAATACTCTTTCAGGTACTAACCCGTATGTGCATGTGTGTGTGTGTGTGTATATGCAACCGTTTCCAATCGTGTTAATGAGCCTTTAGTGCCGTTTGTGTAGTTTTGATTGGAGCCCAGTAGCACCCAACAGCCACCGCTTTCAGCTCAGCTGCTGCCATACGACTGCTGCGAGGCAGCATCAGTCAGGGGAGGGATGGAGGGACGCAGAGAGAAAGAGACGCTGAAAGAGAACTCAAAGAGATAGGGGGAGAAGAGAGAGAGGGAGAGAGATAAGAAGATGGGATGGGCAGGGGGCCAAGTGAGGAATGAAAAAGAGAGATGGTGGGGATGTGGGGGGGAGGGAGGCCATGAATAATCTGAAATGACACCACAGAGGAAAGATCTGAAGTACCCTGCTGTCCCCATAGCTACAGGGCACAGAGTTAAAAAAAATCTCTGCTTTGGATTTAAACATACATTTTTATGCGGGGATGTTTTCAGTGATAGGTAGCCTGGAACTCCATAGGGAATTCATACCATAAGCAATGTTGCTCCATACCATCATTCTTTGTCTTATGTATGTAAACCATCATTGTGTCTTCTATTTTGCGGCAGGTTCAATGCATAGATCTATCCATCCAGGGTCTTATGATGTCTTATGATGGTGATATAGTCGTGTACATGTACTGTAGGCCCACAGGTCTGCAGGGCAGGATTGGATTTGGATTGCTTGAGGCACTGCATGTTCTCCCTGTCCACCTGATCGTTCCTCTTAATAGGTGTGCTTGTGTGTGTGTGTGTGTGTGTGTGTGTGTTTATGTGTTTGCGTGGTGTGTGTATGTGTATGTGTGTGGGTGTGTGTGTGTGTGTGTGTGTGCACTGGTGTCTATCTGGTAGAATGACAAGGGACAGAAGTCCTCACTACTTCATGTGATACTGACTGTCACTCAGTTGAGCCTTCACAGCCATCACAATAAATCAATGTCTCATCATATAGCCTAGAAGTGGGCCAAGTTTGTCTGTGTTTGGGTTGATTTCAAGGGCGATGTGTTCTGCTGACATGGAGATGTTTACGGACTGATCCACTCACACTCTATGTTACAGGGACTGATCAGCACACTGAGAAAAAAACAAACGACTATAGAAAAAAATCCATTGTTAATACTCAATTTCCTATCAAGTGACAATAATGTGTCACTATAAAGTCTACAGAATATACTGTATAGTAGGGTAGGTATACTCATAATTATGTGAAAAGTAGTTCAATGGGTGAGGGTTAACAGGGTTGGGGTTAATGTTAGAAATAGGGTCAGGTTAGGTTGGGCTTAGGTTTAAAAATGGGGTCAGGTTAGGGTTAGGCTAAGGTCAAGGTTAGGGTTACAGAATCTGTGGAGATACATCCAATAGGCAAGTGACACTTTGTTGCACATCTACTTTTTGTCACAGATAGTTGAGTTTCAACATTGGACTATCCACATAACGTGTTCCCAAAAAATATATGTGGAGCAAAAGAAACACCAGAAAAAAACAGCCACACATTGGGAAAACAACCACAGTACGGTCGTTTTTTTAAATGCAGCGGCCAATCCCAAGCAACAGAAAGAATGAGGAGAGATGTCCTGTATATTAAATGCAAAAACTGTGGGTGGAGATGGATGGATGGACACGAAACTGACAGAAGCACGATAGTAACAATCACCTGTTTTACATGAAATGGAGAACTCTAGTGAGAGGATCATTTAAGGACACTGAATCAGCAGTATATAAGTATCCACCTCCCATAATCACTGCTCATTAGTACTCTAGCCTTCCCTCCTCATGCCAAAACACCAAGTACTGCATAGCAGAGATGCTGCAAAACAGACTAATGAGTTCAGATCTTCTGGAGGGCTAGCTAAGTTTAAAGTTGCATTCAATTAAAATTGATGTGTCCATGTTAGTGCTTCTTCTCTCTCTTTTTGCAGCTCGTTGCAAAATTATTCAAACAAAACTTTGGTGAGTTTGAAATGATTATTAAGGATATTGGAGTAGATTCAATAAGGAGTTGTACTATATGCTCTTTGTCCGCAACTTTTACTTTTTGTCATATGCTGCTTTCTTGGCTGGGTCTTTTGAAAAAAATAAAATAAAAATAATAATACTGTTACGATATGACTTCCTGGTTAGATAAGGGCTGAATAAAAACAAGTTGTAATGTTTCAACGATCTTCTCGGCTAGCTCTATACCACTCCACCAAAAGTTTAGTTTAGTTTAGTTACTCTGTACCAAGACATAGTGAAGTGATAAAAACAGTTAAAAAAAAATAGAAGAGGAAATTTTAAAATGTGTGCAGACAAGATAAAATCACATCTCACACATCTCACCTTAAAGCAAATAAAAGAAAGAGAAAAGAAATCAAGATGGCAATCTAATTAGGATTAATTAGGTTGATTTCAGAATCTGAATGACAACATGACACAGCGGTATAACAACAACAATGAAATCATAATGGAAGTAAGAGTCTGGCGGAGAGTTGGAGAGAGTGTGTGTGTGTGTGTGTGTGAATCCATTTCTATCTTGTATGAATTTTATTCTTTATTCACTGAATGAATATTTCCGTTTTTCTGTCGTTCATTTAGTTTTTTAGCAGTAAAAATTAGCTGTTCTTCTTCAGTACAACTACAACCTGCTACTGTCTGCTCTTGTTGGCCATTGAGAGGCTCCACTTCAGCAGCTGGGGGTTACGATGCTTTGCTCATGGGCACTTTGACATTTGTTGCCAAGGGAGAGAATGTTACTCCATTTCCTTCCCCTAGAGGGTTTGAGCTGTTGAACCCTCTCCTCTAACATGCAGGCTCCACCAGCCCCCACTTCTGATTCTGCAGAGCCGGTAACCATCAGGCAGTGAAGACAGGTTCCATTACAGCGGCAACTAGCCTTGTGGGTCCTCACTCTGCTTCGCCTGCTTTGTTTCCAGCTCCTCCTGTTTCTAGAACAAAAACCTCAGGCCTAGAAATGAATCCTAATTATTTTACTTTTTATACTGTTTCAGGCATTTGTTAATTAGAGCTTCCTACGACTTTCACAAGGGTCCCAATCTACATTTTTTTTCAGTTTGGCATTACTGTTTATCTGCATAAAAAATATAATAAGATAAATATCCCTGGGAGCGGTGCATTTTGCGTACTGATGATATTCAAACAACAGATGATGAAAAAGTGGCTGGTTCAAAGAACATGAAAATGTTTAGATGGGTGTGTTTATGAATACATCAAAATCATTGCTGAGGCTCACAGCAAGATGTCTTCTAGGGTAAAAGCTTGACTTGTGGTTTAAACAACATAGATCACCCAGAAAGGGAGAAGAACAGTTCCAAATAGTTTTCCTTTCTTTCTTTTTTTTTTTGATTATGCAGAATGAATATAAAATGTAAACAGACCCTTTGGTGATTTACTCCCACAGCAGAGACAATATGACGGGACTATAAGATGCAAGAAGCTGCTTGCTCAGCTTACTGACAGACTTCTCTGCTTTGTCATTATTGCTTTGAACTTGTTAGTTTATCCTTGGGCTTTTTCCGTGAAGAGAGAAAAGGACGCAGTGTGATTCATTATGCGGCTGGGGAGACTAATGTATTCTGTCTACCTGTTACAGCAGATTGAAACAACAAAAACACAAGTATGACTTCATAGTTTTCCACGAAATTAATTTACTGAAGGACAAATTATGTGTTGTGTGTGTGCACGTGTGTGTGTTTATCTGCAGAAATCAATTGATTCTACCTCTTACTGTAAGTCACTCATTTGTGTACTATCTATCTATCTATCTATCTGTCTGTCTGTCTGTCTGTCTATCTGTCTAGATCAGTGACAGTCACTGAACTGAGACTTATCTGTGCAATTAAGAGACCTTTGGGAAATTAATTGCTCCTTTGGAATAAAAACACAAAGTAAAACACCTGCGGTTTCTGTGCTGATTTTGTTCCTAGTCAAGGTTGACTGGATAATCAGCTCACTTCCTTTTATTTTAATCACCCAGTCAAATGTAATAGACTGGGTCATGCTCTACATTTCTATCCGTCAAAATAAACCTGATAAACAAAATAAAAACACGTCAGGACAAGGAAAGGAGACCCCAAAACTGCTGTGGCTGTGTGTCCCAGATTAGTTAGTCAAAATCAGTCTAGAAATATGTCTAGAATTAAGATTTTTCCTCAGCAACCCTCACAGGTACATAGTTACACATGCCTGGGATTTGCTTGCATTTAGAGTGTCCACAGGTTAATTGGTTCTGGACAGATGCCCAGAAGTATTTTGTCTCCTCTCATCAGGAAAGCCTCCCATCAGTCAAACTCCCTTCTGCTTCACAATCGCACCTTTTCTTCGGTGGTTACCAATGGAGACGGGCTCCGCCTCTTAGAACATCCTGCTGATTCCAAGAGGTGAGAGGACTCGTTGCGTATAGAAAATATCAATATTGTTGAAATCTCTATATAAGTAGAAGACACAAGGTTATCCATTTATTGTATATTCCTTGTTATTTTTGCTCGCCTCATATATTAGTCTGAGAGGTCCATGCTGAGAAGAACAAACTGGTTCTCACTTATTATCTCACGCTTTATTTAGATGAACATTATGCATACATAATTGCATGTGTTTACCCCTCCTATTATTATTGTTGTTGTTGTTGTTGTTGTTGTTGTTGTTGCAGTGACCTGGAATATAGATGAGTTTTTTGTGTTGAAATTAAAAAAGAAAAATGAAAAACATAAATGGGGTTGTGTAAACAGCTGACTCTCTATTCCCATAAAGCCACTCAAAACCAAAATGTACTGTGCTGCACCACAGAACCCTATTCGATTTCCAATGATATATTTATTTTTTTTGGATATAATCTTAATCAATAGCGCAGGATGACAATGGTTTTTGGTTCAACAATATCCCATCCTTTTCGCTGATGCAACTTCCTGCCTCTCACTAACAGTTCCTCCTGATTCCAGGCCTTTGACCCACGCCGAGGCAGATAAGGTCAGCTGTTCCCACTGGTGGTAGACTGCAGGGATGTGAAAAGAATGCCCCAGTAACTGGCTACACTGTTTGGATTTGCTATTGATCCAATGTCTTCATTAGTTGCCGCTCCAAAGTATCAGTTAAGTCACACAGGACGCTTGCATTCATCTCTGCCAGATAAGCTTGAAGGCTTCATCAGAGCGCAGAGGCTGAGCTGTGATTTATGTAAATGATATTACCTTATACAAGAAATAATCTGTCACAAAAAGTAGTAGCATGTACTCATGGCTATAATTTCCTCTGTCTTGAGCACGCTCGATGTTAATTGGTCCCATGGGATTTGTGGAAAGGAGTTTTTGACTTCAGTTTCTTTACTCACTCAGGATTTGCTGATAAAATGAGGGTCTGCCACCTTCCACGAGAGGAGCGGAGAAGAGCAGCTGTTATTTCTCTCTACAGCCGTCGTTAACTTTATTCTCTACAGATTGAACCTGCCAGTGCAAGGGGGAATTGAAGAGTTTAATTAATTGGATTTTGATATACAGCAATAGGGACATAGTATGTCTCCGGTTGTGAAGCATGAGTTGTTATTTGTAATGATTGCTCTTAATTTAGGAGTGTGTGTGTGTGTATGTGTGTGTGTGTGTGTGTATGTATGTGTGTGTGTATTTATAGCCAGAGGTTAAACTAACATTCGTCAGACATGGTGTAGCTCTCTCTAACTACTGCTGTCTAGAAGAATATCAGCCAACTGCTGCCTTGGCTGCTGAACAAAAGTAATAAAGCAGCAGGCCTCTCAGAGGTCTGGCAGAGTTTTAAAACTTTCCTTTTTTTCCCCCTTATCAGCTTTCGATTATACAGCACAATTAGAAACCTTCTGGAATTCACTGGGCTAATTTCCCTCTCCACCACTTTTGTTTAATCAGGTTTGCTGATGTTTCATTGTCAGTCCCTCTGTTCCCAGGAAACAATGTTGAAATTTATGTAGCAATATGCAATAATCTTTCACCTAATCATCCAACTAGTCAGTAAAAAGAAGCTGAGACCAGTATCTCAGGCACAGCTACCCTTGATTTCACCCAGCCTGCAATGTAATGTTCTGTTTTGTGTCACTTTGTATGGAGGGCCTCAGGTGTGGCTAAACATACAGCAGTGATTTAGCACTTCTCTGGCAGCCAGGTGTTCATTTCACTAACAATAGAGCTGTGACGTCATTGCGCTAGGGGCCATCTCCATCCTCTCATCACAAATTAGAAAGCAGGGCCCAGTCACTGCCTCGCTTCCCAGTCTGACTTGTAAATGCTCTTTTTATTTAAGGCATCCTCTTTGTCTCGCTAATCAAAGATGTCTCTTGTTTGAAATGCGGGTGAATGAAATGGAGGATGGGATGATGGATAGGAGGAGATGGATAGCAGAGAGGAAAGGTTAGAGTAAATACAGGAGAGCCTCCTGTTTTATTCATGGATTCCAGTTTTGATGATGAGTTTTAAGTGGCTGGGAGTGCGGTAAATGATGTTATCATTCTTTTTCAATATCAGCCGTCTGTGACAAACCTTGTCAAATGATAGCAAATAAAGAGAACACAAAGTCTAAGTTAAGTGATTTTTTAACACACTCAAGATAAAGGAAATATTCCATATATTTTCCAACATAAGGTTAAAGCCTTTGTCATTTTGCGATAAAGGTTTTGACAAAATCACCTACCTATATTCCCTAATGCATAGGTGAGCAGTATGGCAGTGTTTCATATGCATGTATTAAACGGTGATGATAGGACCAGGACAGGCAGCAACACTCTTCCATATGGTTTGCTGCTGCTTCTTCTTCCTAAGTGTCTCCTGCATCTGTTGCTGCATCTGAGTTTTTATTGGATTTAAAGGTGATATCAAGAAAACCATTATACGGCTCTGAGATGATAAATATAGAGCGTGATATGTTTGAGAAACATTATTCTGTAAATATCAGAGAGCAGTCTAGGATGTGAAGACCAAATCAACATAAGCGCGGGATAAAAATCGAGTGCAACTTCGAGGCAGGATGGAAAACTGAGAAATATGCTACAGACCACTTAGCAGCTTACATAGTGAGAAGTCTGTTGAAGAGCAGCTTTAATAGACTGCATGCCAGTACTGTAAATGACTATTCCTGAGGACAGAGGGATCTCATTCAACAGTCAGGAGCAGCTCTCCACTTGTCAATCAACTATACCCTTTGCTCTTCTTTCTGCCTAGCACACCACAGGGAGATGATATGAACTTTGTAATGACAAGGTTGATGCAATTATACAGACACTCTGGAATAATTCATGGGGACTATATACATAGTCCAAAGTCAGATTATGATAAATTAGAGTGAAGAGGTTCTGTAGATGTGCTTCGAAGTGCTGGAAGGGCAGTTGAGACCAACGCAGTCGGCGCCTGGCCAGTGTGTTGGCATCGAGCCAGCAGGTCTCTGATTTCATAATAAGCTTTGGTTTTGAAGAATGTGCAAGTCAGAGGGGCAAGGTAAGCCTCTAATTAAATATTCACTGAATAATAGTGCACTCATTAGCCAATTAGGATCAAAGCCAAGTATTTGTTGCTTTGCTGAAAGCAATTTTTTTTATGATTTTTTCAGTCTTAGAGAGCTATCTGGGCCTATGAGAAGAATGTGATGTGTGTCAACCACAAAGGAGGAAAAAGGCGCTGAAGCCAAGTATCAGCATGATCTAAAGTGTGATGCTAAACGTCCCAATTCCTGCCTGTTTAAAACAAAATCCTATTTAGACTGCACATGACTGCCAATTGAGTTCTTCTTGATGTTTAATACGGTGTATCAGCGGACATATTTATCCTTAATCAACATATGACAAGAGTGTGCAGTGATCTGTTACGTTGCCAAATTGGATTACCTTTCAAATAGGCTGTATATTTTCTCCATCACATCATTTGTTTTCAAAAGGTGAACGTAATTATTGCTGATTTATTATCAACTCCACCCTGATCAGAGGAAAGCTCCACAAAACAGCCTGGCTTCAACTCTAGCTTTGGTCTGAGAGTCTGAATTCCAGTTTACTTTACATCTACTAAAACAGAGATTGTTTGCAATCCAATCCAATCCTTCTCTGGTTGGAAATCTCTACTATAATGTAAACAAGCTGAAACTTACACATAGATAAAAAATAAGTAAGATGTGGGTTTTGTGGGTAGTGAAGTCAACAATCAGTCCTGCCCTGTCTGGAAGTATTTGGCATGAAATGTGTGAGGATTCACAATTATGAGTGGGCTGCCTATGGTTATCTCAAAAAAGCTTCCTTCAAAAAAATGACTCAATTTTATGTGCCTCCATTTGAAGTGTGGGCATTCGTCTGCAACCTCTAAAAGAAATGGAAATCGGCAGGCAGGAGAATTACTGTGGAAACACCTCCCTGGTCTGGTACAACGCTTTGAAAATCTCTTTAGGGACTGTACAACACAGAGGATAAACCCCATGGAGAGGAGAAGAGAGGAGAGGAGAGAAGAGGAGAGGAGAGGAGGAGAGGAGAAGGGAGGAGAAGAGAGGAGAGAAGAGGAGAGGAGAGGAGAGGAGAGGAGAGGAGAGGAGAGGAGAGGAGAGGAGAGGCCCATTCCTTGGCTAAATGATTGAGATGTTAGGCTACATTGTGGCACCCTATTTGTGACAATGGAGAAGGTAGAAAACCTAAGAATAATAATTTCTCACTCAGTGTTTTATTGATGTGTTGCCGTCCATCATGGCTCTTGATCGCCAAAGTAGAATTCAGCACCAGCAAGGTGACTATTGATCAAAAATCAATACGTATTTTTTGGGTGACTGAAATGTCTGGCAGCTGTATTATCAGTGGATAGGCCACTGTCAAGCTTTTCTGATCAACTTCCCCTTACAAACAGATAGGATCAATTAATCAACATTAGAAATGTCTGAATTTATTGCAGAATACTGTAAAGGTGAGCAAGATACAAACCAGAAAGGCCAGGGCAAAAACAGTGTGTGACAGCATGTTTTTGTCAGTGCTGGTGAGCGGGGGAGGGAGAAGTCTGGCTAACTGAACCTGAGTGCTTGACATTCATAACTTTCATCATGTCAACTCTTACTGACATAATACTGTATGTGTTTTACACTAGGGGGAGACAAAGACCCTTCATAGATGGACGACATCAAGAATGATGTAAGGTCATGTATTCTGATAGAGTTGATATGAAAATGAATAATTGTCATAATTCAGTTGGTCAATGGTTGGCAAACAGCAGACTGATAAAGTGGTGGCTGTCTACACTTTAAATCAACCAAGTATAGGCCCACACAGAAAAAAAAAATCTTATGCAGAATACTTTGTCAGTAGGTCAGTAGTATTAAATTGCTTTCTTTCATTAGTGACACTTTCTGTGATTAGCTATTTGCATTCACGAGCAAATGAAATGAAATGAACTGCTACTTGAGAGTGTTTATAGTCACGGCTATACAGCATTCTTGTGTGATGTGACTTGAAATGCTTAACAGAGCAATGAGACAGTTGGGGCCTGGCGGTATAATTGAAAAGTATTTTAGTAGAATGTGGGTCACATTACTGGGTTGTATCCTCGGGGAGGCACATTGTAACAAGAGAGAGGGGAGAGGGAGCGAGAGAGAGAGAAAGAGAGAGAGAGAGAGAGAGAGACAGAGGCCCCAGTTAGAGAACTGCACTTTCACAAAGCATCTCAAAGCCATAATGCTGTATTGTTGCAGAGTTTATGGGTTGTGTCAGGCAATCAATAACCAATTTATGTGAACCTGATGGATGGATAAAGGGTGCCGCTGTTACATTACCTGCTTGCCACTCACACAATATAGGCTCCCTCACCTTGAAGGTGGGTGAGAGTGCCTCTCCAGTTCCGGGATAGTCTATCAGACCTCTTCCAGTCCTCCTGTAAGGAAGCATGCTGAGTGATCGGTGGCTTCTTTAAATTCTGTGCACAGTCAGTAATAAACCTTTCTGTATTTTTTTTTATGGTTGTGTATGAACAATCACATATCTTTGCCAGGCAATCTGCCTTGCTACAGGCATGCCTGGGTTGCTATAACAACAGCTGCTGCTATATCTGTCGCAGCTGTGGGTCACGGCTAGCTAATAGCACACCTTACATCACGTCGCTCTCTCGCGCGCTGCCTGTCTTCCTGCCTGTCTCCATCAAAACCTTTGCCTTTTTTGTTTTGCTTTGTTTTCTCGTCTCTCTCACTCTTTGTTGGCCTAGCTTATCTTGACTAGTTCACTGAGTAAAAAATTTACTCTATCTCAGCTATGGTTTGTGAAGACTGACAAGTAAAATACATCCAGAGCGGACTTCAGATAAGTGGGAACGTATCAGCTCACTCCCCATGTGCCCAGCTGTTATTCTGTGGTGTTGATAAGAGCTGGAAACACCAGAGGAAACAAATGTGGGCGATTTACAGCTTCCACTTCTTTCCTTTCTCCACACTAAAACAAGTTAAACTAGGCGAGCTTAGACCGACTTTCTATCCATAAATGCCTACTAGACCCTCTTTTCATGTAGCCTATAGGTTCCAGAAGATTCTTCCTCCCTGTTGAAAGTCAATGAGACGTGTGGCAACATTTTCAGACTCTTTCAATGCCCTGTGCCCCGAAACAGCTGCTGTGGTAGAGAATGTGGCATGGAAAATTGAGTGCTCTCTACACATATAGTAAACTCCACTATATATGGATGTAATTAATTTCAATACGATTAATTACTTGTCCTTACCTACAATGACAGCAGTGTCCGGTGAAATCCAATGGTAAATGGGCAATATGCCAGTCTTTGCACTGCACTCATGTTAATTCTGTATCTGAGTGTTGGGCAGTTTGACACATATCCGAATAAAACGCGTTACTCTTTTAAAAATCCCGTTACTGACACATATAAGTTTGGAGCTAATTGTGGAATGTTAAGTTTCACTTTTGTTTTCACTTTCCCATAATGCTACTGGTCTGTGCATGCAAAATGACAAACACGACGTGATGTTATCATGCGCATTAGAGATCGATTTAGATCAATTTCCTATGTATGGGAAGGTCGCACATGCGCATTTCAACAATGGTGAGTCAGTCAGTCAGTCAGTCAGTCAGGGACAAAGACTAGCATTGGACGGAAAAAAATAACTACAGACAGAAGGTGCTGAGAGTCAATGATGCACTTTCCTCTCATCTCAGTGAAAGAATAAAAGTGAACTCAATGTATAGTACAGTAGTGTATGTGCAATGTATAGTACTCAAGGGCATCTACACTGTTACACTGACGCTCAAGATGTGTCCGGTAAAATGAACATCAGTATGAGATGTGTGCACACAGACGACCTTTGGCACTGGCTGTGGAATGCATTGTATTTAATAGTTCAAAAGCAGCTCACTCACACAGGAGATAGGAATATGTAATAGACATAATGCAGCTTGGTATGATTGCATCACACAATATATTTTCTACAGTGTTGTAGAAATAGGCACACATTTATCTCAATAGCAATGCTACTGTAGGACACCACCAATAGCCAAAGCATCAAGAATACAAATTTTAGTGTTGTATATTCAACCTACTGAATTTACTTTTATGACAGTGCTGAACGGGTAAAAAAAAAAAGAGAAAAAAACATTATAGAGGAGAGTATAGGAAAGCCAAATACCTCAAGAAGAATTCAGTTCATTTGAAATACAATGACTTCATACACATCATTTGTTACTGTATATTTTTGTTATATTGCAGTTGCATTGACACACACAGTAAAACAAGAAGAAAAGCACATCCATACAGTATAAAAGCTATGCAATCCATTTTCCTTAAAAAGAGATCAAAAAGATATCGGTCAAATACAAATAAAACTTTGACCCAAAATCTCAGCATTGTCTATCAAAAGTGTAAGAATTAACAAAACAAAAAATACCTTTTGTCGACATCAACGCAACAAAGTACCACAGAGTCAGCATTATGTTGAACAACCTCTTCCTTTGTTCTCATCTGTATAGTCTATGCAAAGGCGGTTTATAGATCATAAGTGCGCCATTAACTACTAAGAAAATGCTTAATAAATTTGAAGCGCTGACAGATCCAAATGAAGCATGGCTAGTATTTCACTGTAGATGGCAAGTTGTCTGACACTGACATTGTTCTGTAACCTGCTGTATAGAGTAAGCACCTGATCACAGATGCTGGGCACAAAGGTAAAGAATGAGAGGAGAGGAGAAGAATTGAGCACTTGGACATTTTGACTGGCTCCTCACAACGCAGCCAAGACACAGAGGGGGGTCGGCTGGCAGGATGCCCGCTGCTGTCTGAGAGTAATGATGATAACTTCACAGTGGCATAGATGACGATGTAGAATCTATGTAATGCCACATGATTGAAGTGCCGTCCAGACTGGTCAGTACCTAGAACAGAAGACATTTTTTTCCCCTTATTCAACACACAATGATTTTATATGCAAAATAACCAGTGTTTTATGTGCAATAATAAACTACATTCAAGATTAAGACCATATTTCACACAAACTGATCAAGTAATACCATACATAATTCAACTGTACCCTTTTGGATTATTATAACTCAAGGGCACGTCTTCAAAGACAATGCAAATATAAGTTTCAGATCTCTAAGAGCCTTCACTATATGGAAAGAGATTAGTGCCAGCAGACTCTGTATTTGAACTGCTTGAATCTGAATTTGTCATGCTGATATCGAATTGTTGAATTAAGAAATGGTTTGTTGAATACATTTTAAAAAAAAATTGTATAAGGAACAATTTGAAACTGAATGCAATGGCTTGAAATGCAATATGATTGTTATTGAATTTAACTATAATTTCACTTTTGGTTTTCCCAATTCAGATTCAGCCTCCTGAGACACACATATGGGCACATGGGACATTCATTCCCTGATAGTCAACTGGAAGGCGGACAGCTCCTCCAAGCCTGCCAACAGCAGGTTAACATTCTTCAGTTAGCCAACCGTAAAGCATTGTGGCTCTGTGCTTGTTCAATTTTTCAGCCAATGATCAATGTTATTCTCCTCACTTAGTGAAATAATTGTCCTAGCTACTTGCTGGGCTGCATAGAAGGCTCAAAATATCAGTTTGCTACCTTGCTGACAGCTAGCATTGATTCAAAGCAGTGTATTGCAGCCTGGCAGCACATAGTTGTTTGCAGCATCATCATGTTTGGATATTTAGCAGTGATAGGGTAGAATATCACTGAGGTATGTTGAATGCATAACCACTACAGTGGGTGATGTGGATTTTTCTAATGCAAATTATCACTTTTTTTCCACACATTTAGCAGCCCAGCAAGCAAGTTAGCCATTAGCTACCTCGCCAGTAACTAGCAGTTAACTAGGCCACGTGTTTTTAGACAACAGTCGATTTATCAAGTCGATATGAAAGAGACTAATAACCTAAAACAAATGGCAAGATTTGCAACTCTTTCACCAAGTGGGGAGAATAAGACTTTATCATTGGTAGAGCAGAGGAGCAAGCCACAGTGCCACATGGATCATGGCTGGCTAAGTGAAGTGAGGGGCAACTACCTTCCAGTCAACACTCAGGGAATAAAACTATAATGTGCTGGGATGTGTGTCTCAGAAAGCTGAAGCTGAATTAACAAAACTAAATTTGAATTCGGAAAAAAACATAATTTTAATTATAACTTTTATAGCTAAAAGTTAAGTTCAATAATAATCACATTCAATTTCAAGCCACTGCATTCAATTTACTTACACTATTTACACTTCCTCAAATAAATTCTAACACTTCTCATAACAAATAAGTATCCTCCAGGGTGAGAAAGACACACTGAATGGAGAGAGAGAACAAATGGAGGACTTGTGATTAGGTGAGTGTTCCAAAAATGGCTGGGATGAAAGCCTCGGAGGGCACAAGAGGAGACAAAGAGCGTGTTGAAGCACAATGACTCAACTACAAAGCTGCACAGTTACAGTAAGACTAGTAGAGGTACAAACAATGAGTTGAGAGAGCGGAATGATTTCATTGATTAGGATCAGATTGAGGGAGTCACATGTAAAATACCGTGTCACTGAGAGCGAGTCAGACAACCGCTTTTATTCGGTAACAGGAGCGGCTGGGTTGTCTTTGTGCTCAGAAGGAATGGCTAGGTAGTTTGTCCTGCAGGCAGATTGGTAGAGAAACAGAGGCATGTCTAAGACCCTGTGTTAGGCCCTCTCTACCACAAAACACCGCTGATTGAACAGGATTCACCACAGTGCATCACTCATTTTAAGTACTCAAACGCTTTTCCTATAGCCTCGGAGAGCGAAGCTTTCATGAGTAAACATTATCTACTGCTCCCTACAGCCACAAATGAGAGAACAGTTTGCCCCTAATTTGTGATGTCACCCCAATGTACAATCCCGGAGAGAATTAATTTGAGAAGATGAAAAATGTCTCTATAATTGCACAGAGAGGCTACAGGCTGAATATCAGGATGAGATTACAAACTCGTGGTTCTTTGGTTTCTACCCCTCATAGAGAATTCTTTCTGCTCACAGATGTTGGTTGAATCAAATCAAAAGACATCATAAGACATCAAATCACATATGCCCTCTTATTTAAGTGTCATTCCTATTTGATGGGAAAATGTCATGTCTTTTAAAGCCACAACACTCTTAACGAAATGTGCATCTAATACAATTGCATTGCACTGCAACCGCATAAGCAATGCAGAATTTATGCTAAATGGATTTTTTTTACTCTTTCAGCAAATATCAAACATAGCGTAATTTGTCTGTCTTTGAAAGATCATCACTTTTGCTGTGTTCCCTCTCTTCCTCCAGTAACATGACTAATGTGATCTAAGCTGCTAATGTATCACAGAATATAACCTTAAAATGTTCTAGCATCTAGATACAGTGCAAATCCATTAAGCCTGAGTGGCTAAGCAGCCAACCACAAAATGGCCTCTGTGAGTGGGTGTAGCTGCTCATCTGCTATTGTGCTGCGTTGTCATACAGGTCAATACCAGCCGTCAGGTGGCTACAACCCATTAACTCTTTCAGCTGCAACAACTGATGAAGTCTAGAGAGTTTGAAACATTCAATCACTTGGATCAATGAACTTTACCTTAATGCTGAGAGCAAAGTGGGATATAATTTCTACTTAAAAAGCATCAGTCAACAACCTCGTCATGGCTCCACTGCTCCACAAAATGTTCAATTTCACCTGCCATGTCCATGTGCTTATTTTATGTATTTATTAAAGAAAAGCTCAGTAGATTTTTATCAGGTTTTCTTTCATTTTTAAATTGAATTAAGAAGTAAAGATGTTTTCTTTTTCTGTTATGTTTTTGCAGAATCAGAATATCCACCCTTTCATGTTAAATGAGCAAAACTGGAATTATTCTGAGAATGTACATTTAGTGTTCTGAAAGCATACATGCTGTGAGAAGTACATTGTGGAGTACATATGCTCTATGCTGCACTACAGTGTAAAACATGGAGCCACACTTCTTTGTCTGGGAAACCACCATAACTGGATCAGTACATGTGCTATGTCTTATCCAGGCTTGTTCTGTTAGGTCATAAATTGCCTGTCCAAAATTTGTCACCCTGGACTGACCGGCCTAGTCAGCAGCATGACCGCCCGGTGGGAGCTGACTACACAGGTACATTCAGGCCTTTGTCAGCCCAGAGAAGGTGATGCAAAAAGTCAGTTTCTGGTGGAGCTGCAAAATCCACCGGGGATGTAAAAGGGTTGTTAAGAAAAAAAAAATGCCCGGAGGAGTCAGCAGTGCTCAGAATTATCCACACCTGGCAGGCAGCTTGAGTGAAAAGACAGATTACTGTTGCAGGAGAGTTACAAACTGAAGCAGCTTAGACTCAATTACCCCTCCCTCTCTCTTCCTCTTCTTTTCTCTCTCTCTCTCTCTCTCTCTCTCTCTCTCTCTCTCTCTCTCTCTCTCTCATTTAATCATTTTTTTTCCAGTCACCCTCCCACCTTTACCTCTGTTTGTGTGTGTCTCCGCGTGTGTGTGTACATTTGTGTTTATGTTTATGTGTGACTCACGCTGTATCCTGCACCTGCTCATCAGACTTGGAGATCTTCCTGTAGCAGTAGACCATCTCAACCAGGAGCCAGAAGGTCAGGAACACCAGCAGCACATACATCATGATCTCAGAGTACAGTGCCGCGGGGTCTTCACTGGCTGTGGGAGCACACACACACACAACAACGTGAAACATGTATTATTCATTACACCTCCTTCCTTACAATGTTTTGTGTTGAAACATGAATAGAGCAGGAGAGGCTAATTCATTTTCACCGGTTAGATAAGTGTGCGGTATGCTAACTGGTTCTGGCCTTTCTCTGGAAGCTTGTACCGGCAATCAAACATCAATCATAATAGAAAAGGTAATATTTCTACGGTATGCCTCAACAGCCTACTTTCATTTCACTTAATGACACTTCCAACTTGGTATGCAGGCATTACAGTGCAGCCGAACTGTAAGCCAAGCAAAGTCGTTCAATACCAAATGGTGAAACATGCTTTCTGGTGCATCCTGTCCGTAGGTTATAGTTTGAAAATGATGTACAAATTATGTGGCATACGGTACAGTATAACCGTATTTGTGGTGCAACTGCTATAGACTCTAGAGAGATAAATCAGATATAAGATGGATATGCAAAGCCACAGTGGTTCTCAGGACATCACTCAGATTTACCATTTACGGACTTGATCGTCCAACACCTTCATATTTTATGTACTGAGAATAATATCTGGTGTAATGTAGCATATAGGTTATCATATCAATATAAAACTAGTAATATCAGACATCATTGCTTTTATATTATGTCATTACATTTGAATTAACATCCTTTATTCTGGGTCATTAGATAAGAACCACTGTGCAAATGAACAGGTACCAAACTCCAAAAAGTCTGCTGACCAGACAGTTGACAGCTTTTACTTGATTTGATTTTAAAATGTCTGCAAATAGAGGCTATTATTGTAATTCAATCTCTTATTACATGGGAGCGGACATAGATATGATTGCCAGGGCCTAATCCATTTTACTACTATGGCACATGATTACTGTAAGATGAAACCCAGCTGTAATGTGCACTGGCCAAAGGCTTTTTGAAATTTGATACCACAATGGTATGAGGAGTAAAGGAGAAGTTGTAAGTGTGTGATATAAAAGAGCAAACTGTAGTATATTTTAGAATGTTACACTTTGGAGTAACATCCAATTTACACAACTCCTTTTCCAGGTACAAACCAACCACTAAGATACAACTAAGCCTATCTCTATATGCCTCTGACAATGAACCATACCAAGTGCAGGCAGATAGAGATAATGCCAAGTTATAAGACATAGGGAGATTTAAGTAGTGCCAAATATACATGTTGTACTGTATATTCGATCAAGGTGGAAAACGACACATTCAGCAAGCCAAGCATTCAGGAAGCAGAATACATTACCCCTTATAATAGATAGCAAAGTAGTTGGTTTGAATTAACCCCTTCACTGACAATAGAAGAAAGCTTTGATAGACGATAAAGACAGACAAAACAAAACACACAATTATTCTTCTTCAACACAACAAAGGGGACAGAAGGAAAGTGGCATTGTTAGTGGCAGACTGCCTTCGCTCTAATGCATCATTTAGTGAAATCAACTGCTCGATAAATTTATAAAAAAATGCATGACCCATTTATAGCGGCCTGATAAACACTTTATGCAACATCGAAGGAGAGGCATATACAGCACTAGGAGAACACACAGTACATAGAAGTCAACGCACCACAGGCTGTGGCTTCTACCAGGAGGAAGGCGATTCTACATGAACACGCCTGTGCTGCATTTCTCCAGCATGCATGCAGCAGCGAAATCGTCATATTTAACATCACAACTGAGACACTGTTTCAGCTCAATGTAAGAATCTGTACAATACTTTCTCAGGATCAGTTGAGCTGCAATGGGACCTCCTTCAATACAATTCAGCTCAGTTCTGATCATACATGCTATGATTAAAAGTTGGTTGACATAAGTCATGGGCCTAAATATTATGTGGGAAAAAGGTGTTGTATCTGGACTAATGCTATGTAGGTATTTTAAGCCCCAGTCCATCATTGCAGTATAGCACCTCCTGCTGAAACACTACTGGCCCACTATTGGCTTTGTGTTTCAGTAATTGAACCAAAGACACTATCACTCTCAAACTGATTGACCAAGCTGATGATACAAAGACTGAAAATATGTGAGAGCTAAACATAAATTATACATTTGTGTTGAGGCTGTTGTATTTGTATTTGTAATGTTTGTAAATGATGAAATAAAACAGAACTATATTTTGTGATGCAACAGATTGTGCAAATTGCAAAAAAGCTTTAAAAAACAATTTAAGTTTCAGATTTGAGTCACGGATATCCTGGGACTCGTGTCTATTTTGGGTAAACCTCACCAATGCACAACGCTGCCTGAGAGGCACTTAATGGCAAAGATAAGTCTGAGGTCTGAATACCCAAATGTGCAGTTTTGGAATTAAATGCCTGCCACACAGACTTATCTCAACACAGAATCACAGCTACACTGAACATTGAGCTTTACAGATAAGTGCTACCAGCATTTGGGGAAACTGGCCACAGAACAGGGCAGGATAACGTGGAAGAAAGTGACAAGATAGTGGCCTCACCTTTCTCTTTCACCGTCAACTCGATTACCTTGGTCTCGGTGACCGAGGGAGTGAAGTAGTCAAACTCAAACTTGCGAAACACCTGGCACTCGTAGGTCCCGCTGTCGTTGAAGGTGACGTTGCGGATTCTGATGGAGACATCCTGGAGGTCCTGGCTCCCGTTCCACACCAGACGGCCCAGCCACGGTCCCTCTGTCTCCTCTGGGTGGCCATCCTTATACACAAATATCTGGGAGAGAGGAAGGACAAGCAGGCATGCAGAAATCATAAATGCATATGATACACACGTGGTAGGGGAATGCACATGTAGTATACACATATTTCAGTCAAGAAATAGGCTGAAAGAATTTTTAGCAAAACCGTATTCCAGTTTATCTTTTAGCTAACTTTTCATATCATCTGCCATACAATAATGCAGCAGCAACCTACAGGTATGGGATCCTGAATGATGTTTTGGTCTTGTTTTGGCAGATAGTACCAATCCACACGTGTCCTGGCGCTGACCTCCTCCCTCTTCATGCAGGAGATGCAGGTCAGCTTCATGGGTTTCCCCAGGACTGCCTCTGTCTCCGACGGGACATCCACACACACTGGCTGGCTGAAATGGACTGGAGGTGCATGGATGCATCACACACAAGCAGGTCACCGTGCAGCTAACCTGATAAACGCTCAGTCAAAATGTTGGAGCTCATCTGGCATGTTGAGTTCATCATCATCAGACATTTACCTAATATTCATAGCTGAAACAAACATTATACAGCAGTGCTTTTCTTTGAGTTTTTGAGAAAACTACAGTTCATATTAAACACACTCTACGGGAAGATTAGGTCTTTTTTTGGTGGAGTAGCACAAACTGCCATGGTCAGTCAGGCCATTCCCAGTCTTTACTCAGTGACTGTGAAAATACAACCACACACACGACTGTGAGAGCCACCATTATTGTCTAATAAACTCATGGCCCCGTCTTCCTTATTGAGTGCATCGGCTCTTGTACTCTTAGATTGAGCCAGACACAACCGCTTTCGAAACTCCAGTAACTGTTAAGAAATAATCACTCAGTTGACCTAAATGTGATTTTACAGCTCTGTGACCAGTGGAGAGAGTCAGGTCAAAACACTAATAGTAAACACAAGATCATCCAGACCAGTGAGCACTGATGATGGCCCCTGCCCAGTAAAGAAGGGATACAGGGAGGGAAGGTGGGATGTGGGGACTGTGGGAAGTGTAGGAGGGTGACTGGAAGATAGAAGATGAAGCAACTAGAAGACAGCATGGGTAGACAGATAAACACGATATGGAAGGAGATAACATCGAGGGAGAAAGGCAGAGGGCTGGATGAGAACACACAGGAGAAGAATGTGGGGGATTATGAACACAAAAACAGGACTTTTCAAGTGAAGTGAGGCAGCAATGTGAGTGATCTCTCCACAAGGATGTCTTTGTGCGACTGTGCTGGGTCCTGTACTCTTATATAACCCAGAGCCCCCTGGGCAGACACTGCCAACATCGATTACATCTCATGAGGGCTCAGGCGAACAGATGGAAACAGAGGGTGAGAGAGAGAGAGTCACAGAGGAAAGCAGGGAAGCAGAGAAAGAGTCACAGAGGAAAGCAGGGAAGCAGAGAGAGAGAGAGAGAGAGAGAGGGAGGGGGGGGGGGGGGGGGGATAACGCATGAACAAAACCCCATTGCTCTGTTCAGTGGATTGACTTACTTAAATGCTGACACCAGTGAGTGGCGTTTCACTCTGCAGCTGTCAGTGTGGCCGCTCTAAAACTGGGTTTTGAGTTCACAATCAGTAATTTATTTATCTTGAACCTTTTGAAGCTTATATGAGGTTATAGCGTGAATGTCTAGAAACGTTTAACAACCTGTGTTAGCTCAGTTTAGCCTCTAACTGCTGGAATAAGACATGCAACATTCATGTTAAAACAAGCAACACTTTTAACATTTTGCACACTCATACTTACCGACAATAATCAGAAGTAACAGAGTATGCAGCTGAACTTTAGCTCGCGTTATCATATTGAGCTCTTTCGGCAGCTGCCTGCTTGCAGACAGAGTCCCTCTAACTTTTGCGTGTCGAAGAAACCCTCACGTTGTTGTCTTCACGCAAGGCCGAGTTGTTGAGATGACTTCAGGACCAAGGACAGCACCTCCCCTCCGCAGATAAAGGCGCTGATAAGTTGCTTCTTCTCGATCGAAAATCCAAGTGTCAGTCAGGAGTGATCGCACTGAGCTGGTGAAATGCTCGTGTGCCCATCCGTATAGTTTAGGCTTCCAATAAACTAGCCATTCATCATTTATCTGCCCAAGAACAAATTTCTGATGTCAACTACATTATTCCAGCCGGTGAAAAGATAAAACAAAACATGTCCGTGATGGGAAGTAGCTGTTCGGATAACGAGAAAGTGCTTCGCCCACAATTGCTGTCATTCAGTTCAGATCCATCCCAACAAAAACCAGGAACCTGTGGATTCCCAAAAGCCGATTCAGCCACTTCTTGCTGTGGCGAGCTCTGCCTTGCTCACAGAGACGACAAAAAGAATGAACAAAGTTTTCTTATTTCGCCTCTCAAAGAACAATATTATTGATTGCTTGAAGTCTATTCCTTCCACTAAGGATGACTGATGACCCAGCCGCAGCTCACTGCCTTTGTTTTCAGCAGTCACTTAGCGCTGGCAGAACCAGGGCTTTGATACGCATGCGTGAGTCACTCCCTCCTACACTATAATGTGCCTGTCCATATAATTGTCTTCTGGCTAACCAACTTATCATGCAGTCCTTTCGTGTGTGTTTGCATTTGCATTTGATTTAGCTGTAGGCTGATTTCTATAAACCAGCAGTGGAAACAGCTCCAGCCTCCTGTTCACTTTGTTTCTAGTAACAATAACAAAGCAAAGGATGATTTATTCACATATAGACAACAATCTGTAATGCAAATCAGTTTAATCAAACAGCCTTATTCTTTCAAGAAGGAGACACAAACAGTCCTTGTCCAGGGTTACGTAACCTTGTTCAGCAGCTGCAAGGAGAGCTCCTACTCATGACCACTCGTTTAGATCAGTGAGCCATGAATTTGTATCCGTCCCAATTCCCCTTGCAATGTCTGCTCAGAGCCACAATGACAAATAGAGCCAGTGGTCAGAGGTTGCACTGCCTCGTTTGAGGAGTCTTCCAATGTTATTGGATATTGTAGCCTATAGGCCTATACATGCTTTAGCCTGCAGTAACATAGACTAACAGTATGTTTACAAAAAGTACACACACAAACACAATATGAAATCATAGCTATATACAAATGATGTTGCATACATGCATGAATTCATAGCTTGGATCCATATTCTGCATTCAGTCATTAAATGGTATGGATGCTAAGCACATATACATACATACATAGCCTAATCTATATCTTGGGCTTACTGCAGCATATTGAAGCTGATAAAATACCACGCAGGATACAACCCACTAATCCAATGATGATGTTTCATCCTCTGGTGTTTAGCAGTAAAAGGGCCTGACCTTTCCTACAGTATTCTGTCTATATTTGGCTACAAACCATTACACTCTGCATGACTGCTCTCCAGCAGCCATTACTCTTCCTTACTGACTTTCTTTTTCTTTCTTCTTTCTTTGTAACCATTGAAGTGGTATACATTACTTTATATAAGGGGTGTAGTATAAATCTTATTTTAAGCATTTCAGTTCCTTTGGATCAGTGATTCAGGAAAAAAATATAGTAGAAAAAATAGTTTGCAAAATTGAAAAGAAAATGTAATTATTCAATGCTCAAACAGACCCATAGTGTTATAACAATAGTCATAATCACCTCCCCACTCCTGCCCATCACACATACCTGGGCCAGTGTGGGCTGAAGTGCCAGCAGCATAATAATGTTAATTATATCACCAGCTTTTTTCCTCTCACAGAAAATGACAGTGACGCACTATTTGCCTCTCTGCAGTCATCTTGTAAAGGCTCCGACATCTGATGATATGCAAAAAATGGTCTATCTACTGCGAATTCATACATTTAGCTTTTCTTCTGTCTTGTTCTTTTCTATAGGCTTACATTTTAGTTATAATGAAATCCAATATGAATATCAATAGACCTACATCAATAGATTGAGAGGCATACAATGTCCTTTCCTTCTTTGAAATCTATTTCTTGCTTTGATCTATTCCCTTCTTTGTGAAAATAGACGGGAAGGTTCCTTTCAAAATGTAACATTTTACAGATAACTGACTACCTGATAAAAATGTATCAGATTAATCTACTGGATTTCTCTAAATGATTATCAGAACCTGATTAAGTTACTTTTTGATTACTTGACTTCTAAAATCTATAGAATATAATGTCAAACAAATTGGTGTTTGTTTGGATCTATCATATCACAAACAAAATTCTTTTTTTTCCACCTCAAATGTTTCTGATAAATCCACCAAGAAATCAGCATTACTGTAACCCTGTTACATGTAATCTGTTATCTGACGACTGTGAATACAGCTTCCCTGAAAATAGATTTGTTTGTTGACAGGTTGAGATGAACCTGTGGTATAACCTTTGCATCCTCAGGCCTTAAAGAGCTGCAGTAATCTCACTGTGCCATCACAGTTTTTAATCTAGCGGCCAATGTATATGGAGTAATGAGAGGCTTACTCTCCAGGAGGATATAGGGTGAATCAAGGGTTTAAGTATTCCACCATGATTATTCCATTTTAATGCTGCACATGTACAGATATATATAATGCCCACTAAACATGATACAACTGGAAACAATTTCAAATAGTTTCTATGTGCAAACACAAAGATGAGTAAGCCATATAAGCACACACTTAGTGTAGAAGAATTGGGAAAACACTTGAAACCACAGGAAATAGAAAGTGAATTGAAAGTGGTTTTTACGGTGTCGCTGTAGAGTTTGTGCTGCAAATCCTTTCAAAATAACAGCAAAAAGGCAGTCGAGTGGGCCCTTGTGTTGCTGTCAGCATCAGCAGTAGGCTGGGACTCTGAGAAACAGACTAAATATGGCAGGCCTGGTGGAACCACATCCTGCAGATAAAGAAACCATGGCAACAGTAATGCACAGTGCCATGGTGATTATAGGAGGCCAGCCTAGCGACAGCCTGCAGATTCAGTAAGACAACAGGAAGCTTTAAACCCAGTTCTGTCTCTCTTACAGGCAATAGTGTGTTTGCCTAAGCCCCCACAGAGAACAAAGCAAACAAAAAGGTAATGGGATAAATAGATTTCAAATAATGCAGTATCTGCTTTCATTCATCAATCATCCGTGATTGGGTCTACAGGTTTTAAGTACAGGTTTAACAAACATATTTTGTATAACTGAAGGTAAACTACAGAGGGTGACTCCAAAATAGGAGATCAGGACAGTTTTCAGGTATGAAATTAAATCAACGCAGTATTACTCGACAGTTTGTGTGACTGAGTGAGTGAGTGAGTGAATAAGTTAGAGAGAGTGTAATGTGTGTAATCGTGTGTGCATGTGTGTGTACGGTCCCTGGAGGAAATAGGGAGCAGATTTCCAGGGATTTGGAAGGATTTCAAGATTACAACATGATTACAGCAGAATGGCATTGACAAAACATGTTGGAAATTAAGATGCAAATCTGAACTGCAGCTCTGGAAGAAAAAAAAAATACAAAAAACAACTTAATGCTAGAATGTGGACAGTGTTAGCTGGCCCTGTATTCATCTATCCAGCCATCTAAAAAGCTAAATCCATCTGTCTCTGGGTTGACTGTATCTGTATGTCCTGCACTCTACTACTGTATATCACAGTGATGCTGATTCCACGTGTGACATTATTTTGAAATTTGCAATCACAGGATAGATGAACCACCATACAAAAAACATCCCAAGCACTCCCAGGCACTTTCCAGAAATATTTACTGCAAACAAAACTGTTAGTATTTCGAGAGGATGAGATGCTGGGGGGAAATCAAACAAGGTTGTGTTGTGGAGAGATGGAACAGGGAAAAGAACAGTTACAGGCTATATTGGCAGCTGCCATAAGACAACAACATATCAGCCAAAATAGGGACAGGAAAGACTGAAAATCCACTCATCTACTCGCCCTAACTTCAGTCTAAACGCCAGTGAAGCTCCATGTCAGCCTTTTCCAAAACATCTGAAGTGAACAGTTCAGAACTCTTTAGAGCTCCAAAGGGGGCAAAAAATGACCATAAAATTACTCCAAACAGCTTGTGCAGCGTTAAGTATTTTGTAGCCAAACGATTGTACTGCGGGTCCAAAAGTCCAATATTTACCCCATTATCTCCTAGATTTTCTCCACTTGCAGCGCTCTGGTCACACTACAGCTATCTGGCGGAAAAGTCTTGCTGCCTTAATGTGCACCTCGTCAGCTCCTATTTCCGAGTTTGAATTGAATGTATTCAAGTACGTTTTAGTCAGAAATTTAAAAAAAACGGGCCGTGAAACAAAAGTAGCTTTTTTGATGAGTATTTTAGAAACCAAGTGATACAGTGGTACTTTGTGCTGTAATGGCATTACGAAGAGGAGTATACTTGCACCAGTTATGTAATTCATATTTTAATACGTTTATTGGCTAAAAGACACCTAAAAGATAAACATATCATATGTCATATCTGTATCTTGTAATATTCGACTTTCCCATTTGTATTTATCACTTTATTGGATTGTTCAAGTTTTGCACCGATGTTTGGCTTCAAAACACTTGGATTAATGGAGTAAGTTTATGGTCATTTTTTGACCTTTTTGTAACCAGGACCCGGCCACTTCAGTTGTTTTGGAGAAGGCCGACATGAAGCTGTGCTAGCTAACTCGCTGTGTGTTGTGTGGACTTCACTGGTCTTTTCGACTGACATGAGGGTGAGTACA